>NC_134098.1:23860738-24068238 GCF_000715075.1 Nicotiana tabacum
TGAGTTTTCATGGCCTTGCACTGTCTAAGGCTATAAGACGGAACTTCCATAAACTTAGTCGTTTATATTGAATTTTATGCACCTCTCTCTCGGACATGATTCTAAAACAATTGTTTCTAACCATACTCATCCCGATAGGAATTCACATTTCTAAAATTTCACATTAATACTCATTTAACGCATCCACAACTAATCCGAATTTATGGAGTGTTACGTTATCTCCCCCTTGGGATCATTCATCCTCGATTGATTGTCCAGACTGTAACTACGACTAACTCTGTATCGTAAACGGGACTGATGGAAACATGTGAACACTGTACTGTCATGAACTCATGCATACGAAACTGAATGAATACATGTTTACTGATGTGCTGAGATACTAAGCTGAATAGCTATTAAATTTGAATGGCTACTGAACTGACTGAACACTGAGCTGACTGTATATTGAAAGACATAGAGATTATAATATAAGTTTTGAATGAGAAGGATATCTACCATCGACATTTCTCCAAAATACCTGCCAGCTAATGGAGCATAACAGTAGCTTCATGGGGCATCATAATACGAATAACATGAAACATATACATGAATACTTGTCTGTTATAGATACACGAATTCTGAACTAACGTGGATATATGAATACTGAACTGGCACAAATATTCGAGTACTAAACTGACGTGAATATCAGATCACTAAACTCACATCAATATCTGAGTATTAAGCTGGCATGAATATCTGAGTACTAAATTGACTTGAATGTTCTAATATGAGATCTGAATACTGGAAACATAAATCTAATGACATGCAATTTGAATACTCGAAACTTGAATGTTATAACATGTCACGTGAAATACTGGGTGTACAACTGCCAATTTTGGATGAAACTCTAACTCATAAGCTACTTGACTGATGTATCTGTGACTGATCTTTCCTTTCTTCCCAAATCTTATAACACCTTTCATAGGAGAAACTTTTAGAAACATCCAATCATCAACTTGAAATTCTAGGTCTCTATGTTGCATGTTCGAATAGGACTTTTTGCAACTCTGAGTTGTCTTCAAATGCTCTTGAATCAACTTGACTTTCTCCCTTGACTGATTGACCAAATCTGGTCCCAACAACTCTGCTTTGCCAACTTCGAACCAACCAATTGGCGATCTACACCTTCGCCCATGCAAATCAGGCTTTGAAAATGAGCGAGATAATCCTATTATAAGGTTCATATTTACAATTTTCACTTAAAGATATGTATATTCTTTGGTAAAACACTAGGATTTGTGCTGCTCGACTTTCACTTCTTTACAATACGAACATTTGGCCACAAGGTCTGCGACGTTCTTTTTCATGTCATTCCACCTTTAAATCTCCTCGAGATCGTGATACAAGTTTGGGGAACCTGGGTAGATATAACACCTGGAAATATGGGCTTCTAACACGAACCTCCTTCTCTAAGTCCATCTATTTCTAGACACACAATCCGTCTTGGTACCTCAAAGTACCATCATCTCCTCCTTTTGTTCAAAAGCCATCGTCTTATGCTTGTGAATCCCCTTTTTCAGCTACAATACATAGGGATCCTCAAAGTTTTTCTCCTTCACTTCGGCTACTAAGAAGGAACAAGTCATGTTCGTATGAGAGAGTTATGCCCATTTTTTGGCGAAATAGAAAAGATTTCCCATTGCCAACACCCAGGGTAGCATGGGGTGCTAGCCCTGGAACTGGGAATCTTGAGGTTCTGGAAATAGGGCCACAAGTAGCGCCCCATGCTACTTGTGGTGCTCGGAATGGTATATACTCATTTCGGGGCTCATTTTTCCCCATTCATCTTGGCCGAATTTTGGGGTTTTCCTCCACTCTCGCAAGACCTCCAACTCCCCCCATCTTCAAGGTGAGTAGTCCTTACTAATTTGGTGTTTCATTCCATCAATTCCACCCTAGAGATAATTCTTACTAATTTGGTGTTTCATTCCATCAGTTCCAGGGCTAGCACCCCATGCTACCCTAGGTGTTGGCAATGGGAAATCTTGCAAAACCCTCCTTGCAAGATTTCTTCCGAAAGGTAGTTCTACACCCTTAGACTTACATGCATGGATATATTATGGGAATATGAGTATAAATTAAGTCTTGTAACTTATGGTATAGTTATTGGGAGCCATAAGTTCCCAATTTAAATACATAACCATTTTAGAGATCTAAAGGTGATTATTTGATGGAATTTTGTTAGTTGGGTGTGGATGGATGGTCATGTATGTGATGTTGGAAGTTATGAGTTATTTAAGATTGATGGTGGGATAAATTGTTGGTAAATGGTAGTAGTTGGATGAACTAATTCTATAGTTAAGAGGTGTAGAGGTTCATGCCTACTAGGTGTTTGACAAAATGCCTAAATGGCCTAAATTATGGAATTTGTTACTAATATTGGTCCCATTGGATGTTGTTATTGTAGATTGAAGTTTCTTAGTGTAGTGGATCATTGTAGTATCATTAAGGGATGAATTTCAGGTACGTTAGCTAAACTACTCTCTTAGAATTGAATTCGATGATGTTCTCGTAAGTTTCAAGTATGGTTGGCTCAAGTTCCTAATTCCCATGTTCCGAGTTGTTCCCAATAAATTTGTTTGTCCCGAGTAAGCAAAGTTTCGAGAATTATATATTCAAAATGTGTTCTGAATGTTCCTATCACATTATGTTATCCTTCGGGAAGGTGTTCAATAATGATATGTGTATTAAAATGTTATGGCTTTGAGTCGTGTTTCAAATGAAAGTCCATTATGCTTAACTTGGAAAGAATACTCCATGCGTATAAAATTCCTATTGCTCATATGTGTACTTAATGCCTTGATTTAGAATGCTCATATTGTTGATAATCTATAATGTTGCTTGAAAGTGAAAGAAGTGAGTTGGAGATATAAAGTGTGGCCACCGTGCCAAGAATTGAAGTTAAACTTCTGGCCAATGGTGCTAATGGAATGAAATGATGTGATAAAGGTTAAGAAATGATCCTTGATTCAATTGTTCCTTAGTGACTTCGAATATAGATTTTCCTAAAAGCTTATGTACTCAAGTTGTGCCCAAATGTGGCTGTTCCAACTAATTCTATGTTTTGTAAGTATTTCCAATGTGTTTTGAGCTCTTATATATTCATGAGTTGAAATTGTGTATTTCCCTTTAGGGGAAAAGTATTTCAAGAATAAATGATGTGTTACTAGATTATGAGTATAACTTGTGCTTAGATTTCCAATCATTTTACTCCATTTCATGGAAAGAAATCCATTATGTTTATTGTCTTGATTACTAATGAACCTAAAGTTGGGATTTCCTGAATATTCTATTTGTTGATATTTATGATGATGATTCATGAAAGGAAAAAAATGAAAGTGTGGAATATTAAATACGGCCATTGTACCATGATTGTAGAATCACATGTATGGCCAAGAGAGCCAATGAATTAATGATGTTGTAAGTGGTTGAAAGTTCCAACGAGGCTATATACGGTATGAAACGTTATGAGCTAAATGCATTTGTATGGTATTTTCTTTGTATGCAAATCGAAAAAAAAATGTTTTTAGGAGTATCTTTAGTCACCGAGGAAGGGTAGGTAACAACCTAACCCCAAAACTATACGTGCCGGTGTAGGAATGATTGAGGGGTAAATCCCCGCATTGATATGATGAAATTATTCCCCTTAATTGGGATAAGATTAATGTGATGATATTTTTGCCCTTATTTGGGATGAGATGATTGCTAGAAAAGAGTGATGTCGATCCACTCGGCATTGTGGTGAGACGGCCTAGTCGGTCGGGTCATGATCGTACGCCATGCCGCACACATGGTGGTGAGTGTGCTTGAGATTGTGATTGAGATAATGATTGAAGTTTGTGATAGTAATTGTGACTCTGATTGATGTCTTTGTGTGAGACGGCCTAGCCGATAGGGCCGTGATCGGACTCTGTGCAAAATACACGGTGGTATATCTATATATGTATTAAAGATCTCCCAACCAAAAATAATATTATCTTCATATTTTGATTATCATCTTCACAGTATTATCTTCGTATTTTGAAAATTGTTATGTTTTAACTTTGCATTTGGATATCATTGATTGCTGCTTGTTGTTTCCATGGTTTGCCCTTTCTTATATTGAAATTCTATTTTGAAAGAGGACAGTTGGCTTTACATACTAGTACTATTCCATATGTACTAATGTCCCTTTTGCCGTTGGTGCTGCATCTTCAATGGATGCAGGTGGTTCATCAGTAGGCAGCTTTGGTCCTCGTTAGCAGTTACTCCCTTTTTAGCAGGTTTTGGTGAGCCCTACTCTATTCCGAGCCTGATGTCATTTGATGTTGTACATTGTGTTTTGAGTTATAGACGGGGCCTTGTTGCCGGTACTTCCATACTACCCTTATGTTGTACTTAGAGGCTCCATATATAGGTTGTGGGTGGTGTTTGATGTTGGGAATTGAACTAGTAGTGTTGATATTTGGAAAATATGTTTTTCATTATATCTATAAACTTGTAATATTTTGAAAATCGTAAATGAATTTCTTTTGAGAAATAGGAAATGAATGAGGAACATTACACTCTCCTCATGTATTTCTCTTGATATTGATTTTATATTGTTCATGCGTAAGATTGGATAAAAGCCATCAAGTAAGCTTGCTCGACCGAGTTATCCCGGTTGAGCGCCGGTCGCACTCCCCGAGATTGGGGTGTGACACATATTTAATGTTTGGATTAAATATCTTGTTGTGATTATGTATTGAATGATTTTTATTTATATTGAAGTGAGTTATTGTTTCTTTAATTATTCTTGTTCTTTAATGTTTTCAAAGGGAGTAGCTAACCCTAGGACTCACCCATTTACTTCGAATTGATTTTTGAAAAGGTAATTTGTGGTTAGGAAAGATTAATTAACAAGAACTTGAGGCGTTATCCCTTACTTTATAGATTCCACCAAGGGATAGGGTTGAACTACTTGTAGCCATATTCGGGTGTTCTTAATCTCTTAATTGTTTTAGGGATAATTCAATTAGGAAGTCTTGTTAGTCTTTGGACGAAGCTAATAAAGAATTATTACTCGAGGCTAATTAACATAAACTCGCACATATTTGTAAAATCGTGAAATACATTGGATCGATACTTGAGTGTAATTCCCAATGCATCCACACTTGTAGCCATTGATCATTTTACTTGCTTTCAAGATTAGTTAACATTTTCTCAACTGGTTATAAACTTTGTCTCAAAACCATTATAAGTGTTTGGCTTAGCATAACAAGTGATAATTCTCTTACGCTCCAAACCGACTACATATTATTCTCTGTGGGATTCGACCCCGACTCATAGTTGGGAATAATATGTACGCGACTGTGTCCATGTACTTTTTAGTAGTGGATTTGGACGTCATCAAAATTGGCGTTGTTGCCGGCGAACAATTTGGCGTATTTAGGTTGTTTGAGAAGTAAGCGTACATGCTTAGGTTGTGTAAATATTTTCTTATCCTTGTTTATCTTGTTAATTATTTTCTTGTTTGTTCCTTTTTTATTTTCTTAGTTTTGAAAAATGGCATCATATAGTGAAAATTGGTCGGATGGTAGTTATTCATACATTGATGACCCTTGTCCTTATCGTGGATGACCACACTCGTGGCAAATTTGTTTAAATTCTCCCGGGGATGGATTGTGCACACAATCTAGAACCCATGAGTGGAGTATTTATTATAAGTGTGATGGTCAAAATGGCCATTGGGATAATTGTGCTTATTTGTCCTTCCCTTCCCCGAACCCCCACTGTGATGATTCTACTTTTTGTGATGACAAGTATAGGGATATGGAAGTGGAAGAAATTGAGCATGGTCAAAATGGAGAGTTCAAGCTCATGGTGGAATGCCTAGTTAAAGGAGGAAACAAAGAGAAAAATGCCTTTGGCGCTTGAAAGGTTGAACTTACAAATAGGACAAATGGTTGAAGCTTTAGAGGCCCAAAAAGCCTCATAAGTGAATGATAGCCAAAAACCTTCCTTAGAGGTTGAAGCCGAAAATCCTTCCTTGGCACTTAATCAAAACCAAGACGAACTCTCAAATGCTCAAAATGAGAGGAAGATGCTCATGTTGGAGGCCATTCTTGAAAATGAGGAGAAGCACAACTTGGCACTCGAGTACTTGAAACATGTTTTGACTCAAAATGATGAGAATATCCGCACTTTGAAAGATAAAATGAAAATATTGGTTGAGGCTCGCTGTGCCCACCAACTTGAGAGTGTGGAAAGAGGTCAAGAAGAGTACTACTTCGAGGAAGAAAGTGAGCTTTATTTCGAGGAATCAAGAATTGAACATCCGCCAACTGACTCCATGCTTGTTAGTGATGCCAAGAAAAATATGGAACTAGAATCAGCTGTTATAGTTGAAAAGATGGTTGAATTTGACTCTAGTTCGGGGGACTATAGGAATGTAAAAATCCGGAAAGAATTACAATTTGGAGGCTTGATGTCACATTCCAAGCATTTCTTAACATTGGAGTAGTGTGGTGATATGGGAATTGAACTACATGAGTCAATGAGGGATTGGAAAGAGGAGAGGGAAGGGCCATACATCTTACAATTTGAAGGTACAAGAAGGCAAACTGACAGTCGTCACGTGAAAGCCAAGAAATGCAAAATTAAGCAAATGGCATTTGGAATGATCATCTACTTACCACCCCACCCCTCCCAACCCCCACAGCTCGTGGTCACAAGCTTGATTCCAAGTTAGGTGCCCAATTCATATCCTCCAAGTGGAGAGAAAAGTGGTAAAGTTGATTCTCGTCGTGCCACGACGTTAAATGCAGCGCTTGGTGAGAGGCAACACATTGTTTTCATTTTTTTTTTCACTTTTAAAATTTTCTCTTTCGAATAGTTTATTTTATTATTTTGATGAATCTACCAAGTTTCAGGAAGTTTGGAAGTGTTTGGGACAACAAGCAAGGAGATTGAGAAATGAAAAAATAACAGTCCATGTCTCAGTTATCGCATTTGCGAACACAGATTCGCATATTGCGGAAGCCTGATTGGTCACAAATACGAAGAAACTATCGCAATTGCGACCTCTGCTGGATTTTTGATAGTTGCAATTGCTACATCAGAGGTCATAAATGGGTAACTTTGTTTCATTTTGGACAAAAGTCAGAAAAAATTGGGGCTCTAAAAAATTAAACGACCTTCATCTTCCTCACTCTCACAACTTTAAAACTCCATCATTCTAACTACTAAGTGCAAGCATCCAGATATGAAAGCTTAATTTTGTGCTCTTTAGGCTCTATAACATCATCTTCTTCTTCTTCCCTTATTGTGCTCTCAAAAACTAGGGTTCAAATTGACCCTTCTCCTCTGTGTTAAATGTTGTTGTAACTTCTAGGTGAGGATTGGTTGAGAGTGTGAGATTCCTTCTTTGCTTGAAAAATGGGGAAGTCTGAGTACCCATAGCTTGTTAAAATATGAAACAAGTTTTGTGCCTTCAATATGTTCGATAAAAGGCCCAATGAAATTCCCGGTCGAGTCATTGAAATTTCTTCAATTCGTGGCTGTGTGTGAATCTTATTGCATGTTTTTATGCCTAAAAGTGATTGGGCTCTCTGAAAGTGTGCCTGTGTTCAAACTTTTTGGGGCTTTGGGACTGTTTTGAGAGAGAAGGTGGCTAGGGACGACGAGATCGCAATTGCGATGGCCGCTTCTGCATTTGCGAGCTTCGTATTTGTGAAGAGGTGATCGCAATTGCAAAAACAGTCAGGTCTAGCAACCTTTTGCATTTGCGAATATGAGCTCGCAATTACGAACACGGGAAAAGTCTGTTGCATTCGCAATTGCGACATCAGAGAGCATAGTTCTCCTGAACTAAAAATATGAAATCTTTTTCTATGGCTGGGTTTTGATTGTCCAATCATTTCTTTGGCATATTTGACTCACTTGCAATATATTGCATAGCCATACAACGTTTTCACTCCAATACTTTGTTGATAGGTATCATAAGCTCAAAATGATCTCTAACTCCGATGAATCCGCACATGACAACCCTTTGGAAGTTGAGGAGAACTATGACCAACACCGTTTCTTCTCAATGCCAGGAACGGTACTATGCCGAGTTGATTACGAAGAAGTTGCACCTAGAACGTGGTATATTTCTGGAAAAGTTCCCAGAATGTCTTCCCGAGTTCCATCAGAGGCTTGTAGACATGAGATGGACATGTTTTGCCCCTCAACCTTGAAGAGCAAATGAGAAATGAGTGAGGGAGCTTTATGTGAATCTCCCAACCGTCAGGTTAAGAAATCCAATCATGATTATACGGGGCAAGATGGTGAATTTTGGACCTGAAGTTATGAATCGAATCTATCACCTGCAGGACCATGACATGGCACCAATCCGTGAGAAAGATTATGCCTCGGGCAAGTTGTTGGTCTCCAAATTGTGCCCGGGTGCGGATATTCCATGGGCAGCTAAGATATGGCTGGCCATATGCAGTCGTATCTCCCCTGCGGAGAATATATGGAATGTACCAATAATAAGAGCTCAAATGATCGCTTCAATTCTTGATGATATCCAGCTCAATGTTGGTACGATTTTCATCAATGAGCTGAAGGATTATCGGAGGCAGGATGGTCAATCACTGATGTTCCCATCTCTCATTACTGAGTTATGCCAGCTTACAGGGGTTGAGGAGGATCCGAAAGATAATTGGATAGATCCGGGAAAGCCTATTGATCCATTAAAGAAAAGAGAAGAGGGTGGCGCCGTGAAAAGAAAAAAGAGAAAGTTGGGATCTTCTTCCCAGACCGACCAGGGTAGACATCCATCATCTTTTGCAGGAGGACCATTTGCTATGCTTTCCGAGGAGATGCGACAGATTTGCGTCCTAGTAGCTGGCCTTATACATGGTCCCGGGAAAACATCTGAGGGACCCTCTGTATGCATTTCAAATAAAGAATTTCAAATGTATCTTGATGATCAGAAGAAGCAGGGGGATCAAAATTTGTTGAGCTCAAAACATAACGCGAAATTGATGCTCGCTAGCCAAAGATAGTATAGTTTAATTTTCCTCTCCACAGGGATTGAATTTAAATAATATTCGAGTAATTTCTGGATTATTTGTTATTCAGGATGATCAACACTTGATTTTGAATGATTACTACTACAATTAACTACTATATTAAGATTACTAGGAATTAGACCTAATCATATAGAAGAAAATTGAACTAATGGGTTGTAAACAATATGAGAATTAAGGGTTGCGACATGATAGTGTATGATAGCTATTAGGGATCTAACTTTGTTTAAATTCACTTCTAATATTCTGATGATTCTTACAAATTCACTCGATGATTAGCTTAAACGTAAGGTTAAGATTCATCTAAATTAATATGAAGCACCGTGAAGATATGCAAGAATACGTTAATGGACTAGTCCTTAAGAAAAAAAGTCTCTCGAATATTCTCCTAACTTGGTTTAATCAACAATTCAAAAAGCTCTCTCGTTTACTTAGAAGAATCATTAAATTAAACCAAACCAAATAATGCAAAGATAATCACCAAAATATTCATCTTTCGATTAAATAAACCAGTGAATATAGTTGAAAACAATTAAAAGCTCCATAAACGTAATCACAATCAAAATACCATATCCATCGAAACCCTAGGGAAATAACTACTCCATAAATATGGAGAAAGTCATCACAAATAAGTTTAAGAACATAGAAAACTTCAAAGACAACTTTACAATACAAACTCTCATTTCTGCACCGATTGTTGGCAAGAGAACTGATGAAATCTTGTGTCTTTAAGCCGTGGTAGCTCTCTAAAACTATCCTAGGTTGAATCCCTATAAAAAGTATTCTTACAATGTATTTATATTGAGTATGGATGGACCTGGACTAATACCCTCTCTGAGCCAAATTAGAATTAACTGGGCGAAAAATTAGTGCGCCGCGTTATTGGAACTTTTCTGCAGCTTAACCAAAAGAATGCATGCTGCCTTGTTCTCGCCAGAAGCCAAAAAATGGGTTATTCCATTGTTTACCAAGGCCTGACACATGACGTGTTAGTGCCACTTTTCAGAGTGGTTGAAACTTTAAGCTTCTAATGCACTTTTGGCTTTTTCTTCTATTATTTTATATGCGCACCGGGTCCTTGACACCCGAACTCGATTCTGACTTAACTCTCGATCTTCTATTCATATTGAAAAATTCTATTTTTTATTCTCTTTTAGCTCTAAGAATTCATCTTGACCCGAAAGCTGAACCTACACAACAGAAAATATGCAATGAGTATACGTTGAACATATTTTACCTCAAACACAATTAAAATGTATCAAACAATAGGTTCAAAGTAGCCAAAAAATTCGTATTTCTAGCCTACCATCAATCACCTTAAGAAGCTGGAGAAAGCATACATTGATTTGGCCACGGTGCATGTTACTTTGAGTACTTCTTATGCCAATCTGGCAAATACACACTAGGATAAAGAAGAGAGATAAGAAGAGAGATAAAGTCTTCACCCGCATGTGGAAGGGTGTGAAGGGGCTATGGAACGTTCTAAAGCCTTAAGAGTCAGTGCCATCGACCAAGCCGGAAGATGATGATGATGCTCCAGTTCATTGGTCCGAGGAAGAGGAAGAAGAGGAGGATGTGACTGAGTCCGACAGCGAGGAGAGCACTTTATGCAGTATTCAGGGAGCACTTTCCACCATTTCACTCTATTTTGTTTAGTTGCATTGAGGACATTGCAACATTTCTAGATGGGGGTGGCTTTTTGTATAACTATTGATATGGCAGATTGATATTTTGTTTTCATGTGATGTGTTATATTAGTATGTTTATTAGCTTCTTGATTTTTTTTACATATATAGTATGTTTTATTTACTTAATGTTTACTAACTTCTTGATTTTTGTTTTAGTATGTTGTATTTACTTTATGTGTACTAGCTTCTTTATTTTTTTTAATTTTATTTTATTGGCAATATCCTTGGTTTTCTTTATACAACGGTTCTTTTTCCGAGGATGTCAATTTTCTTTTGAACTGGGTACTTTTGGTAAGTTATTATGTCAACTCTTCCCGATGATGGATAGCTAGGCGACTTTCTTAAGGGAATTAGTCTTGGCGTTTAGATATAGTTTTTGTTAATTTAGGAGAATAAGTGGTATGAGTTGGGGTTTGTGACCATTGGCCAATTTGTGGCTTGCTTGGTACATCCCAAAAAATTTCGAAGTATTTAAGTGTAAAGCCCCGTAAAATTTCGCAAATGAATTCACGATTTCGTGGTGCCAGAGTGCGTATACATGTTTTGGGTTGAACAATGCACCAGAAAGTAAAGGAAAATATTTGCCAGAAAAACACGTTTCTGCGGTTCTTTATGCGACCGCAGAATCACTCTGCGGGCCGCATAATGGCCACAGAAGTGAGGCAAGAGCGGGTCGGTCTGGAAACAATTATGTGGTCGACTATGCCACCGCATAACTCTTCTGTTATGCGACTGCATAATAGTTATGCGGACCGCATAGTGACCGCAGACACAGACAGATTTTTGGTCATTTTGGTCAGCAATTATGTGACTGATATGCGCTCCGCATATTGATTATGCGATCGCAAAACCTATTTCAGAGCTTCATTTTTGGGTTTTTACAACCCAACCCAACTTCGTTAAATACACGCAAAGGGTCATTTTTGAGAAAAATATTCTGATGTTTTAGAAAGAAGGGAGAGTGCTTTAGAGAGAGAGGAAACCCTAGGTTAATTATTCATCAAGTCTTGCTCAAATCTTGGAAGATTAACAAGAAAATCTCACATGTTCTTCATCTAATATTTAAGGTTCCATACCCTAGTTTTCAATTCCGAATTTCGGAAGAAGATGGTTGATTAGGAGTGTGATTCTTGGGTATGAGAGTATTATTTATACATGCATGTATCAATAAGATTTGTGGAAAGATTGTTGAGTTTAAATAAGTAAGGACTGGGTTGTGGAGTGAAGTAAATCTTGTAGAAGAACCTTGTGGTTAAATTTGCACACCTAGTATTTGATAAAATGCTCAAACGAGCTGAGATCATGAATATCTTCCTAATTATGGTTCAATTTTTTTATGTCTCAAAATAGATTGGGATTGCTAGAATTTTTGGAACATTGTACTAATTTAAGGAAAGCTCAATTGAGGTATATAGGCTAAACTACTCTCTTATAATTGAATTCAATGATGTTCTCATAAGTTTCAAGTATGGTTGTCTCAAGTTCCTTATTCTATGTTACGAGTTATTCCCAATAAATTCGATTGTCCCGAATAAGCAAAGTGTCGAGAATTAAGTATTCAAAACGTATTCTGAATGTTCCTAACACATTATGTTATCCGTTGGGAATGTGTTCAAGAATGATATGTGTATTAAAATGCTATGCCTTTTAGTTGTGTTTCAAATGAATTTTATGATTCCAAATTGTGTGAGAAAACTCAATATGCTTAAGACACTTAATTGCTCAGATGTGTACCTAAAGCCTTAATTGGAAATGTCTTACTGTTGATAACCTATAAAGATGTGAAAGAATTATGAAATGCGATGATTGATATAAGTGAAAGTTATACTTGTGGCCAATGGAGCCAATGAAATGAAATGATGTGAGAAAGGTTATGAAATGAGCCTTGATTCAACTATTCCGAATTGACTTCGAAAATAGAATTGCCTAAAAGCCTATAAACTCAAGTCATGCTCATATGTGGCTGTTTTAACCGACGTTATGATTTGTGAGTATTTTTAATGTGTTTTGCGTTCTTACATATTCATGAGTGAAAATTGTGTATTGCCCTCTTGGGGGAAAAATACGTCAAGAATAAATGGTGTGTGATTTGCTGATGATTTTAACCTGCGCATCAATTGCCAATCATTTTACTCCATTTCTCGAAAAGAAATCTATGGTGCTTAAATTGTTTATTTCCAGTAAACTTAAAGTTGTGATTTCCGGAATATTATAGGTATGTTGATATTTATGATGATGATACATGAGAGGGAAGAAATAAAAGTGCGGAATAACAAATATGGCCACCTTGCCTTGAATAAAGAATCTTGTGAATGGACAAAAAAGCCAAGGAAATATTGTTGTTGTTATTGGTTGAAAATACTAGTGGAGATTTATACAATGTGAAAGATGATGAGGTAAATACATTTGCTCCTATGTTATTTTTGTGAATTATTCCCCTTATTTGGGATAAGATTGATGTGATAAAATTATTCCTCTTAATCGGAATAAGATTAATTGATATAAAAGGGTTGATGTCTCAAATAAGACAGCCTAGCCGATCGGGTCGTGATCGGACATCATGTCGCGCACATGGTGGTGATTTTGCTAGAAATTGTAATTGAAATTAAGATTCTGGTTTATGTCTTCAAATGGGATAGCCTAGCCTATCGGGTTGTGATCGGACTCCGTGCTAATATTACGGAGGTATTGGTATTGATAATAATTGTGGTTGATTCTCTAATGAGATAGCCTAGTCGATCGGGTCGTGATCGGACTCCGTGCTAAAATTATGGTGGTATTAGTTTTGATTGTAATTGTGGTTGATTCTCTAATGAGATAGCCTAGCCGATTGGGTCGTGATCTGACTCTGTGCTAGAAGTACGATGGCATTGATATTGTGAACATCGGTATTGTGAACATTGGTATTATGAACATCAGTATTGTAACCATCGGTATTGTGAACACCGGTACTGTAAACATTCGTATTTTGAACATTGGTATTGTAAACAGTGGTATTATGAACAGTGGTATATCAGTGTTAAAGATCTCCCAACCAAAAATAATATTATCATCATAATTTTATTATCACTTCCCAGTGTTATCTTCATATTTTGGAAATTATTATGTTTTAACTTGGCATTTGAATATCATTGTTTGTGACTTGTTGTTTCTATAGATTTCCCCTTCTTACATTGGTATTCTATTTTGAAAGAGGACAGTTAGCTTTACATACTAGTACTATTCCATATGTACTAACGTCCCTTTTGTCGGGGGCGTTGCATCTTCAATGGAAGGTGATTCATCAACGGTGCAGCGTTGGTCCTCGTTAGTAGTTATTCCCTATTCAACAGGTTTTTGTGAGCCCTATTCTATTCTGGGCCCGATGTCACATGATGTTACACTTTGTGTCTTGAGGTATATCCGGGGCGTTGTTGCCGGCACTTCCATACTATTCTTCTGTCATATTTAGATGCTCCATAGACAAGTTGTGGGTGGTGTATGATGTTGGGAATTGAACTAGAAATGTTGCTATTTGGCAAACATGTTTTGCATTATATCTATAAACTTGTAATGCTTTGAAAATTATGAATGAAGTAGCTAATGGAATAAAATGGGTGTTGTTAATAAAATATTTTCAGTGTTTGATTTATGGAGTGCATCTCCTCTTTATTCATGGATGAGTTTGGATAGAAGAAAATCTAACAGGCTTGCTGGGCCGGGTTCACTGGGTTGAGCGCCGGTCGCTGTAATGATCCGGCCGGTCGTTTCGAGAGTTATAACCCTGTTTTCCCCATTCCTACTTCTTTTTGTGTTATTCAGCTATATTATGTAATATCGGGTTAGTTGGTTCGAGTCTCATAATTGAAAATTTTAAGTTAGAAAAGTGGACCGGATATGGACCTATGTGTAAACGACCTCGGATTTGAATTTTGATGATTCCAATAGCTCCATATGGTGATTTTCGGCTTTGGACCATGTCCGGAATATTATTTGGAAGTCCGTAGAGGAATTGGGCTTGAAATGCCGAAAGTTTTATTTTTTAGAAGTTTGACCGGGGGGTTGACTTTTTGATATTGGGGTCGCAATCCGATTCTGAAAATTGGAATACCTCTGTTATGTCATTTAGGACTTGTGTGCAAACATTTGGGGTCAATCGGACGTGATTTGATAGGTTCAAAGTTCATTAGGCTTGAATTGGGGTGTAATTCATGGTTTTAGCGTTGTTTGAGGTGATTTGAGGATTTGATTAAGTTCGTATGATGTTTTAGGACTTGTTGGTATATTTGGTTGAGGTCCCAAGGGCCTCGGGTGAGTTTCGGATGGTTAACGGATCAAAACTTGAACTACAACAGCTGCTGCAATTTCCTTCTGTTGAAATTGTTTTTCTGCCAGATTCGAGCCCAAAAATCTCTCAGAATCGAGCCTAGATCGAGCCCAGGGTCGAAGGACATGATCGAAGGCTTAGGGTCGAGAACCAAGATCGAAGGCCTAGGATCGAGAACCAGGATCGAAGGCCTAGGATCGAGAACCAGGATCGAGGACCTCGATCGAAGGCCAAGATCGAGGCAGAACCGAGGTTGTCTGGGCAGAATTATAAAAATAGGGACTTCGTCCCATTTGCAATTTTTGATAAATTGGAGCTTGAGGAGGGGCGATTTTTGATATATTTTCAAGGAAAACATGAGGTAAGTCCCTTGTGATCATTTCTACTCCATAATATTAAATTATCATCGAATAATCCGACTAGATTACATGATTTTGAGGTGTAAATCGGAGATTGGAACTTAGAAATTTAGAAATACGATTTGTAGATTTCAGGGTCAAGTTGAGGTCGGATTTTGGTAAAATTTGTATTGGTAGACTCGTGGTTGAATGGGCTTCCAAATTTTGTAACTTTTGTCGGGTTCCGAGACGTGGGCCCTACAGGCGATTTTTGAGCCAATTTCGGGTTTTGGTCTAATTTTGTAGTTTTTCTTGTGGAATTCATTCCATTAGTGCGTATTGATGGTATTGTACTGATTTTGAATATATTCGGAGCATTTGGAGGCCGAGTCCAGAGGCAAGATCATTGCGGGATAGAGATTTGACCGTTTTGAGGCAAGTAACAATTCTAAATCTTGTCCCGAGGGTATGAAACCCCGGATTTTGTATCATTCTACTATTTTGAAGTGCCGCACATGCTAGGTGACGGGCGTGTGAGCGTGCACTGTTGGGGATTTTTGACTTGGTCCATCCCGTAGCAACTATAAAGTTGCATACTTTGTTGAAACCATTTGATACTTATATGTTTTAGAAAGAATTTCTGTAAATTGGGCTGAATGCCATGTTTGGGCCTCGCGCCAATGCTGTTTGGACCCTTAGGGGCTGTTTCTTACCATCCTCTCACTGTTTTCGATTGAAATTCTATACTCAGTCATGTTTATACTTGTTTACCGCATAACTCAGTTTTATGACTTCATTTTGATGCATATAAATGTTTTGGGCCGAATGCCCTGTTTTACTGAAATGTCTGAGTGGCCTGATTTGTGAGGATGAGTGTGGATCGGGGTTGCCTGCCTGCAGCATACTTTATGACTGAGTGAGGCCTAGGGCCTGATTTGTGAGGATGAGTGTGGATCGGGGCTGCCCGCCTGTAGCATACTTTATTATTATCGCACGTGAGTTGTCCGTGCAGATTATAGAGTTTGGGCTGAAGGAGCCCCTCCGGAGTCTGTACACACCCCTAGTGAGCGCAGGTACCTATTGAGTGCGAGTGCCGAGTGCTGAGTGACTGGGAGGTATGAGTGATTATGAGGTATGCCCGAGTGGCACGAGTGACTGTGAGGTTTGCCCGAGGGGCTTTTTATGATTTCATCATTTTTGCTCACCTTTGCATTGAGCCTTTGTTTGAAAAACTATTGAAAAAATGTCTTTAAATGATTTTTACTGGAACCGGGTTTAAACAAGATGATTTGATTCAAACACTGATTTTAAAGCATTTGTACTTTACTGAGATTTTCTAATATGAACGTTATATGCTTTATTGCTCGTCACTACTGCTCAGTCTTTATTTATTGTTGTTACTTACTGAGTTGGCGTACTCACGTTACTCCCTGTACCTTGTGTGCAGATTCAGGTGTAGCTGGACACGGTAGCGGTTATTGAGTGTTCTGGTTGCAGATTTATTTTTTTTGGAGATAGCAAGGTAGCTGTTTGGCGATCGCAGCCCATACTCTTCTCCCTCCTATCTTCCTCTAGTTGTATTTAGCCATTTTCCGGGCTGAGTTAGCCTTGATATTGTTAGACAGACTGTAGTATATGCTCATGACTAGTAACATCCCGATGCCGGGCTTTTTCTTTTCCGTACTTCTGTTTTTCTTTAATTTGAACTCTTTAGATAGAGGTTTTATGTTAAATAACCTTGAAATTATCTTTGAAATGAAAATATCAGCTTGTTTTGGAAATGAGTCGGCTTTTCTAGTTCCACGATAGGCGCCATCACGACAGAGGTTAGTTTGGGTCGTCACAGTCGCGCTCCCCGAGTTTGGGGCATAACAAACTTGGTATCAGAGCCTAAGGTTTTAAAGGGTCCTAGGATGTCTTGGAGCCGTGTCTAGTAGAGTCCTTCTTATCGGTGTGTTGTCGACTACATTTATAATGAGGAGGCTACATGGACATTTAGGAATTTCACACTTCTTTGATACTTCAGATCGTATGATAGAACTCAAGATAAGAAACTAAATTCCTAGTCATGTCTTATTTTCCATATGAGTAACCCACGGGTTCTTATCAGCGAGGAGGGAATGAAAGAACCAGTTGCTAAGGGAAGTGTCCTTATCCATATTAATGTTATTGTACCACCGAATCATGTGGTAAGGGAACCTAAGAAATGAAATAGGGTTGTTTGTACTAATAAGCCGAAATGTTTGATATGAAATAATATCCACTCGGGTTTATGTTGGATGTTTCTTGGCATATGTTATGGTTGTGGAAAGAGGGGGCACAAGAAGAACAAATTCCCTTAGGTTGGATACACCCATCCTGGTCTGCCTGATATGCGAGCGAAAATATTTTGCATCATGTTGTGAGTATGCTCAGAAGCGTGATAGGGGTGGTTGATTTGGGCATTTCCAAAAGTCCATATAACGAGCTATTGTAGAGATTGTTACTCCCGCCATGAAGGCTTGGAGGAAGACTAAGGGAAATACTTATGATGTATGCAAAAAGGATAAATATCAGGTAAGTGGGGCGAGTCAGTTTAGTGGACCCCATCCTCGTTGTGTGAAGTGTATAAGATGTCATTCGGGGGTATGTCACTATGGTACTAATGTATGTGTTGGATGTGGAATAGAGGGGCATTAATTAAGCTACTTCCCTGTCAATCTAAAGTCATCAAGTAAGGCACTCCTTAGTAAATCATTATGAACACCGCATTATTTTCCTTGTTATATATGTACATCTATATTGAAGAGGCCTACACAAATATGGTCTTAACCAAAACGTTGAATCACAAAACATTGCATGTACTTACTTTCTGAACGAGACTCATTATTCATGAAGCCACTCTATCACAAATTCTCTTATTTACAACCTCGTGTGGAATTGAGCTCTATAAGTATTTCCATGAATTGAGTTATAACCATGGGCTAATAATTCCCATTTGCTTCCCTAAATTCTCAACAAGGGACTATACCTGATGAATTTCTTACATAACGTTTTGATTCAAATGGATAACATCTGCTCACTCGTGCTTATGCATGCACAGTCATAACGTTTACCTATGTGGTATCAAATCCAATGTAAGACAACCTAGTGTTGAGATCATTCTCGAGCAATTCTTTCTCTTCTTTGTATGTGGCTCCTATGGTTGGATTAGTCACTTTACTGCTTTATGAATAGTATCATGAATCCTTTTCACTATCTAGTAACATGAGAGCATATCGTAGAACCTATTATATGTGTGTGTGTCAATTGAAATGGTCACTTGTCTGTATAACGTTTCTCGGGAATTTGAGGTTTTTGTGAAGTTTTCACAAGAAGATCTTTTTGTTCGCCCATCTCAGTATGACTTTCATGTCCACCTGGATCATGCCTCAGTGAGTAACTCACATTTTCCTAGCATTGTAGTTGCCCATTAAGTGGCCTAGTATTGCAGCTTGAGAGTTGTTATGGCTAAAACATGTCTAGCTCATAGCAAAGTGTTCATTCTCTCTAACTAATACATGACTTCATCCCAACATTAAGATGTCCTAGCTATATGATTTCACTTGTGTCATGTTGAAAGTTAAGCAGCCTTATGATGAGCATATTGAATTGAATGACAAATTCATCATATCTCCAGTCCTCTCATATAGGACCAACTATTGGCAAAGGTTAAATTGTGACAATGATAACAATATCACAAGTGTTCAACTTCTTTTTCAACCTCACAGGTTTGTGGCATAGATTTCTTGTGTCAAATACTTTTAAGAGTGTAATGCAACTTCGTGTATCTTGAAATCCATATCACATTCAGAGTGTTAGAATATTCTCATTTCGAGTTAAACTGATTTTTTCCTACATTCCAAGAGGCGATTGGTGTTACATACTTGGCTATCTCTCTTTGAGGCCGACTATTGCCGAACAAGGCATATATGAAATGAAACAATTGTTGTTGTCCTTTTCATGAATCATTTCTTTTAAACCTAGAATCATGAATATTTTCTCTACATTATCAATGCCTACTAGGAAATTCTATGCCTCGTTTGTCGAATCAATGATGTCATCATGATGATTAACCATGCCAGCGCTATCGGTAGTAACATTCATGTCTCTTAGGATATAACCTCCTGAAATGTCGTGCTCAGCACATTGATGAATTCTTGAATAATTCTAGCCAATCTCGAACCTCGTTGTTCATATTTATAGTAACCTATGGGGGTTGAAGGTTCAAATATGTCAAGGAAGAAGCATCATCCCGTCATCAAATATATTGGATAGGAAGTTTTATGGTCATACTCAAGCTAGCACATCTTAGACTAATTGTTGGAGGTCACCAAAGGTTTAGTTTGGGTATTCGGCGTAGTGATTTAGTGTTGAAGAAAGTGAACGGGTTATTCTCAGGAATTTGTCTATGAATATATTGGGTAAATGGTTAAGGAAGGTAAAGTATGTGTAGTCACATTAGGCCTTATGAAATCTTGAAGGAAATAGGTCAAACTATGAGTATGATATATCCCTATTATTGTCCTCCATGTACCATTGTTTCATGTTCCTATGTCTAAGAAGGTGATTGGAAATCCTTTGCATATCGTTCCGGTGGAGGTTATTGAAGGTGAAGTTAATGGATAGTTAGCTTATGCGAGCTACCTAATTGTCATCCTTGTCAGATAAGTCCGAAAGTTGGGATTGCCTACGTTGTTGTGTTATGGCGAAGTCTGTAAGTCGAGAAGGTCACCATGAAGGCCGAAAGTGTTGTGGAAAGAAAATATTTTTGCTTGATTGTATAGCATTTGGTTTTTAGTTAAAAGGTACTTTCTAGGTGTTATGATTTACAAATGTACAGTTCATTTCCAGATATCACTCTTGATATTATAATGCCTGTAATGTTGAGATTAGTGTTGTTGATACACATTGTGATACTTTGTTGAGTTGTGGATGCGTTGTTAGGAATTGTTTTGGTGTTACTCTGACAGGTAGATAGGGCCAGTTACAGGGGAGACTCTGGCAAAATTTTTGTAAATTTAGGAAGTTAGCCAAATTTTGAAACTACTGGTATGTGTGAACTAATAATTGGGCCATATTGAATGCTAATGGCGGATTTTGACCCTCATTCGAGGACGAATGATCCTAAACGGGGGAGAATGTAAACCCCAAAAAATTTCGAAGTATTTAAGTGTAAAGCTCCATAAAATTTCGCAAATGAATTCATGGGTTAGTGGTGCCGGAGTGGGTTGAATAATGCAACGGAAAGTAAGAGAAACATTTTTGTAGAAAAACACATTTTTGCGGTCTATTATGCGACCGCATAATCGCTCTGCGGGCCGCATAATGGCCGCAGAAGTGAGGCAAGAGAGGGTCGGTCTGGAAGATATTATGCGGTCGACTATGCGACCGCATAACTGTTTTGTGGTGCATTATGCGACCGCAAAACAGTTATGCGGACCACATAATGACCGCGGACACATACAAATTTTTTGTCGTTTTGGTCAGCAATTATGCGACCAATATGCGGTCCGCATATTGATTATGTGATCGCATATGCAATCGCAGAACCTATTTCGGAGCTTCATTTTTGGGTTTTTACAACCCGACCCAACTTCGTTAAATATACGCAAAGGGTTATGTTTGAGCAAACAATTCTGATGTTTTAGAGAGAAGGGAGAGTTCTTTAGAGAGAGAGGAAACCCTAGGTTAATTATTCATCAAGTTTTGCTCAAATCTTGGAAGATTAACAATGAAATCTCACAAGTTCTTCATCTAAGAGAAGGTTCCATACCCTAGTTTTCAATTTCGAATTTTGGAAGATGATGGTTGATTAGGAGTGTGATTCTTGGGTATCAGAGTATTATTTATACATGCATGTATCAATAATATTTGTAGAAAGATTGTTGAGATTAAATAAGTAAGGACTGGGTTGTGGAGTGAAGTAAATCTTGTAGAAGAACCTTGTGGTTAAATTTGCACACCTAGTGTTTGATAAAATGCTCAAACAAGTTGAGATCATGAATATCTTCCTAATTATGGTTCAATTTTTTTATGTCTCAAAAAAGATTAGGATTGCTAGAATTTCCGGAACGTTGTAGTAATTTAAGGAAAGCTCAATTGATGTATGTTGGTTAAACTACTCTCTTAGAATTGAATTCAATGATGTTCTCATAAATTTCAAGTATGGTTGTCTGAAGTTCCTTATTCTATGTTCCGAGTTGTTCCCAATAAATTCGATTGTCCTGAATAAGCAAAGTGTCGAGAATTAAGTATTCAAAATGTGTTCCGAATGTTCCTAACACATTATGATATCCTTTGGGAATGTGTTCAAGAATGATGCGTGTATTAAAAAGCTATGTCTTTGAGTTGTGTTTCAAATGAAGGTTACGATTCAAAATTGTGTAAGAAAACTCAATATGCTTAAGACTCTTAATTGCTCAGATGTGTACCTAAAGCCTTGATTGGAAATGTCTTATTGTTGATAACCTATAAATATGTGAAAAAAGTATGAAATGGGATGATTGATATAAGTTAAAGTTATACTTGTGGTCATTGGAGCCAATAAAATGAAATGCTGTGAGAAATTTTATGAAATGAGCCTTGATTCAACTATTCTGAATTGACTTCGAAAATAGAATTGCCTAAAAGCCTATAAACTCAAGTCATGCTCATATGTGGCTGTTTTAACAGACGTTATGATTTGTGAGTATTTTCAATGTGTTTTGCGTTCTTACATATTCCTGAGTGGAAATTGTGTATTGCCCTCTTGGGGAAAAAATATGTCAAAAATAAATAGTGTGTTACTTGGTGATGATTTTAACTTGCGCATCAATCGCCAATCATTTTACTCCATTTCTCGGAAAGATCTATGGTGCTTAAATTGTTCATTTCTAATGAACTTAAAGTTGTGATTTCAGGAATATTATATGTATGGTGATATTTATGATGATGATACATTAGAGGAAAGAAATAAAAGTATGGAATAACAAATATGGCCACCTTGCCTTGAATAAAGAATCTTGTGAATGGCCAAAAGAGCCAAAGAAATATTGTTGTTGTTATTGGTTGAAAATACTAGTGGAGATTTATACAATGTGGAAGATGATGAGGTAAATACATTTGCACCTATGTTATTTTTGTGAATTATTCCCCTTATTTGGGATGCGATTGATGTGATAAAAGTATTCCTCTTAATTGGGATAAGATTGATTGATATAAAAGGGTTGATGTCTCAAATAAGACAGCCTAGCCGATCAGGTCGTGATCGGACACCATGCCGCACTCATGGTTGTGATTGTGCTGGAAATTATAATTGAAATTGAGATTTTAGTTAATGTCTTCAAATAAGACAGCCTAGCCGATCGGGTCGTGATCAGATTCCGTGCTAAAATTACGGTTGTATTGGTATTGATAATAATTGTGGTTGATTCTCTAATGAGATAGCCTAGCCGATCGGGTCGTGATCGGGCTCCGTGTACCGTTTCCCTAAATAAGACTTCCCGTACATACTTTTACTGAATTATGACTTGCGGGGATGGTTGGTTCGGGATTTGGAAGAGTTTGGGTTGAAATCGGAACAGTTGGTTCCTTAAGGTTTGCTTGAATAGTCAAATTTGACTTCGGTCAACATTTTGAGTGAACGACCTCGGAATCGGGATTTGACTGTTCCAATAGGTTCGTTTGTTGATTTCGGACTTGGGCGTATGTTCGGATCGGGTTTTGGATGACCTAGGAGTGTTTTGGCACCCAATAGTGAATGTTGGTTCTTGAAGGTTTTATAAGTTCTTTAAAATTTAGTTTGGAGCGGGTTTTGGTAATATCGAGGTCCAAACAGAATTTCGAGACCGGCAATAGTTCCGTAGTGTCATTTAAGACTTGCACGAAAAATTTTGTGTCCTTCCGAGTAGTGTAAGTACGTTTCGGTGCATTGGATGTAAATTGAAGAACTTTAAGTTCTTAGGTTTGATTCAATTGGTTTTAGGGTGTGATTCTTAGTTTTAATGTTGTTTTTGGCGTTCCGAGAGTTCGAGCGAGTCTGTGCCAATCGGACGAGGCTCGGACCAAGTGGGAATTTGGAAGCCAAAGCTGAAGATCCAGCTGTGTCATAATTGCACCTCCGCTTAGTCAGCCACAGGTGCGAGCTCGCAGGTGCGACCCCCATGATCGCATATGCGACCCAGCATAGGCTGCCCAGCCATTGCAGCAGCGAAAGAAGGACTGCACCTGCAAAAGCGCAGGTGCAAAAGCAGGTATCGCAGGAGCGGGTTGTGCCGCAGATACGCGTCGTTTGTCGCTGATGCGTGGCCGCAGGTGCGATCACCTAGGCACAAAAGCGAGATGAGGCAGCCTGGCTTTGGTCCGCACCTACGCGAGTTGTCCGCAGAAGCGGAATCGCAGGTGCTCCAATTTGACCGCAGGTGCGGAAGTCGCTAAAGGGCAGTGATGTTTTAAATCAGGGTTTGAGCACTTTTGCTCACTTCTTACTCTCCTTTGGGCGAGTTTGAAGCTGGTAAGAGAGAGGATTTCCATCAACTCGTTGAGGTATGTAATTCCAACCAAATATGAGTTAAATACATGGTTTATGGGTAGGTTATAACATGTAAATTAGTGAAAATTACATGTTTAGATGAAAACCTAGGTTTTTGACAAAAATGAGATTTAACCACGAAATTCGTTATGGAATTTAATAAAAATCATATATTTATGTTCCTAAGGTTATGGGTAATACCTTTCTTTAAAAGATTTTCGGAATCCGAGCATGTGGGCCCGGGGTGAATTTTAGGAATCTTGCAATTTAAGTTGGGTAATCACTTAAAGGGTGGAGTTATGAACTTTTGAGCATAGATTGATTAATTTATGTAATGTTTGACTAGCTTCGAGTCGTTTGGCGTCAAATTTAGAGGTTTAAGCGCATTCCTGAATTGGGAAGTAGGCCTTAAGACGAGGTAAGTCTCTTTTCTAACCTTATAAGAGGAAAATTTCCCCATAGGTGAACTTAATTAATATATGATTATTTGTGGGGGCTACGTACGCATGAAGTGACGAGAGTCTGTACGTAGCTACTATCCTTGTTATGTCTGGATAGTTCTAGGCTTACACCATGCTTTGTGGGTACCGTTATCTGAACATAATTGTTTATTTGCATTGAATGGAACTAAGTTGAGGATTTCAAGATTTCAAAGATTTTAAGTAAATTAATATTTTGAAAAGAATTGAGAAAAATTACGTTATATTTATATTTAACCGCTTGGCAAGTATATTCTGTGAGCGGGGTGACTATTTCCACTACTCTCATGGGAACGGACCTTTCGCCTCGGCAGGTTAATAGATGCATCTATGATTTGCGTCGTTCTACCCTCGGCAGTGTACAATTTACATTTCTATGTTCGATCAAGCCAAACGTCCTCGGTGCAATTTGTGAGAGATAATAGAAGTGGAAGCCTTCTTTTATAATTGGTGTAAGTTACTGTTTTAGAGATCATTTGTTTAAAATGAAGGAAGTATTTTTGTTTCTTAGACATGATGGAAGAACTGTACAGTTATTTCTTGTCCTGAGTTTATTCTTAGTCCCCTCATTCTCTAGATAGAAGGTTTACCGAAATGATGGGAAATGATAGATGAACCCCGGTTCCTTCCTTCATACGTTACAACTCAGCTGATGGGTAAATCGAAACGTCCCATTCGTCGCGTCGTTCTGACTTCGGACATGTGTCGGTCATCGATTGACTGTCTTTGAATGCAAAACATCGCGCATTGATTGTTTTTCCTCTATAAATGCTCCGACCGTTTTCAATTCTTCCACTTTCCGATTCTATATCTTACCCTCAAACTCTCTAACGACTTTTAACTTCTCCAAATCGTCATACACTGCTCCTTGAACCTTCATATCTTCATCTCCAATCCTCATGCATTTTCTTTTAATCTTCAACCCAAACCTTCATACCTTCATACCATCTTCAGATCTTGATATTTTTCTTCAAACCTTAATATTTCCCAGATTACGATGGAAAAAACCTCCAAGTCAGTGCCTCAGCAGGCTGCTCCTTCAACTTCCCACCCAGCCATAGATGTCAAGGCGGACATTCCTGAAGTGGCTCAGGAAGCCCCCATGAAGAGCTTCGTACCTGGGGGCTGCTCTATCGGGAGCGACTTCAATGTCAAAAAGGCCTCTAGTCAACAGGACCGAGGCGAGGGAGCATGGAGATACATATGTTATGTTACTGAAGAAACCCTACCCATAGTCCGAGCGGACTGTAAATGGGAGGGTAAGGATGTGGTTATCCCCGGGCCCAATGACGACATCACTACTCATGTGAAGGGGTATTTAAGTGTTTACACTTACCCCTTCACGCTCTCCTCGATAGACCCCATTGTCCTTGCTTTCTACAAAAGGTACGAGGTGTGCCTTGGGCAAAGTCACCCATCCTTTTGGAGGATCGTGATCCTCTAACGCCATTTTGTGAACAATACCGAAGCCCCTCGGTTCACCCTCGACCACCTACTTCGCCTATACAGTCCTCGAATCTTCCGAGGGGCTGATCAAGCTCGTCCGTCGGGCAAGCAAGGATCCGTTCTCGAGCATCGACGAGGACCAAGATCGAGGATGTCAAGGGAGGTTCATTCGGGTGAAAACTGAAGTCCTCATCCCTTTCGAGTTCCTTCCATTCCCCGAGAAGTGGAACGCATCTCGTAAGTACATTCTTGCCATTCCTTCTTGAGTAAGTACAGTCCGTCGGGCAAGCAAGGATCTTAAGAAGATGTCATACTCCGAGCGCGCATGGCACATGCTTTCAAAGGGAAAATAGGAGGCCCGTTGTCATGGTGATGTTCTTTCCTGAATAATTACCACCATGCTTTTAGCTTACACAGTGCTATCCCTTTCTCCTTTTTTACAAGTTTGCCTAAGACCACCAAACATAGGCCGTTGGATGAGGACAAGGATCCATCCTCGCTTGCCGAATCCTCCATTTCGAGACAGCCTGTAGCTGCCGTGAAAGAGGAGAAGAAGAAGAATAAGAGGAAAAGAACATCCTCGTGTTCCCCAGATGCTGAGGCGAAGAAGAAGAAAGTGACCATCCTGGTCCGGAAGCCAAAAAAGAGCGCCAAGTCCAAGATACAGGACCTCAATTCCCTTTACTGGCTTAGGGTTGAGCCCGAGGATGACGACCTTTTTTTTTGCTCATGGGTAGATCACTAACAAGGGGGAGCAGGCGATTACCGAGAAAGAGAACCATGAGGTCGACCCCCCTCTATCTTGGGAACCAGAGGGAGAGACGGAGGCTGTGGCCCCCTGAGAATCCGCTCCTTTTCTGAAGGAGACAACCGGTGTCATTGACAATGTGGAGACACCCTCCTATACCGAGTCCATGCTCGAAGAGTCCCAAACGGGCAAAGATAAGTCAAGCGAGATGGCGCAGGGCCTAGACGACGCGCTCAACACATTTTTCAACGGCATGTATATTGCCGCATTGAAGGATTTTTCTAGGCTTGGTCATCTAGAGGTTCCGAAGAAGCATGTTCCATCTGAAGTGGGCGGTCCGCGTTTGAGCCCAAAAATAGTGAAGCAATTTCCTACTCCGAGAGTGGACCCCGAGCGTAAGAGAAGGGACGTGCTTACAATCCTTGAGGATGCCCGGGTCCTGTCTGCTCCGGTGGGCATATCCAACTACCTTTGATGTTTGGTGACCAAGGAGGACCAGGCAAAGATGAACAAAGTGGGTACGTCGAGCTTCTTCAACGAGGCATAACAGGCGCTGAATCGGGTAAGGCGTCAGCCCTTTGTACCCTTTTGTGAATTTTACTTTGCTTTTTGATGTGCTCTACTAACTTCATTGTTTTTCAGGCTTCACTGCTTCATCATGAAAGCTACCTCTAGTACTGCTTGGAGATTCACTAGCTCGAGTTCGAGCTCAAAGAGAAGGTCCGGACATGGGACATATACATGGCTCTTAGTGAGTAAAAGGACGAGTACCTCAATGACCTCCTGATTCTTTAGGACGAGCTGGAAAATGCCCAGAAGGAGGCCTCGACCCTAGAGCAAGAACACGCCGACCTGGTTGAGAAGGTAAAGATCTTTGAGGATAAAAACTAACAGCTAGTCGTGGTGACTAACAACACAACTTCGCAGATCCATGAGAAAATAGACCTGATCGACTAGCTTCGGGCTGAGATGGATGAGTCAAGGCCACAAACGAAGTTTGGAAGGGCAGGATGGACCTGCTGGCTTCAGAGAGGGAAGCTGCAAAAGCAGAGGTGGCATCAGTCGAGAACCAACTCTAGGTGGCATAGGATAAAGCCAATAAGTGGTCTTGGCTAAATGATGACCTTTGAGCACATATGAGCTCCGCCGTCACGGAAGAGGATGCTCTCGGACAAGAATATGCCGCATTGAGGTTCAAATTTGATGCAACCTCTTCTGATGTGAGGGGATCCAGGTGGATCATAAGTGTCACGACCCAACTGGAGGGTCATGACTAGCACCCGGGCCATACTTGCCGAGCACCAACGTACATTTTATCTAACCTTCCTTATTATCTTTAAGGGCCGACAAGATCAATATAAATGGTAGACATGGATCATATGAACATCCAACAATGAAAGATAATGTCATAAACATACATAACATGGGGCGACAAGACTGTCAAGAAACTATATATAAGGTACGAACTACCATGCGGCCATGAAAGACTATACAACAAAAAATCAGCCGACAAGGCATTCCAAACCATACATGAGTCGACACCCATCAATGAGCCTCTAAAGGAACATAAGTGCTACAACATTTTTCGGAACAGGGCCCCGACATACCCATAACGTCTCTAACAAAAATGCATACCAAGACCACCGCAAGTCCGGAGAAGGGATCTCGCCAATAACCTGTGAACTGGACAGCTTGCTGTGGTGGGGGAGCTGCGTCTACCCGTCTATCAGGACCTGCAGCGCCCATAAATAAAAAGGACGTCAGTACGAATAAAGTACTGAGTATGTAAGGCTGGAAAGCATAAGTAAGAACAGTAATGTAAACAGAGATAAAGAATATACAACCTGTGACATCTGGGTACCTTTGAGGGCTACTGACATGAAATACATGATACACACATATATATACATAAACTTTTAAAACATACGCCTTTGTAGGCATCACCATCACCATATCGTACCCGGCCGTAATAGGCTCGGTAAAATATACCAGGCCATCACAGGGCTCGGTAGAATCGTACCCGGCCACGTGGAGCTCGGTAAAACCCAACTGATCAGTGGTTGAACAATAGGTGTCGTACCCGGCCAACTATAGCGCGGCTCGGTAGAGTAAAATAGATACATATATATGATGCATACTCGACTCATTGGAATCATATTTTGAACCTGTCGGAGTGACGTAAAGTCGGTATCGTTCGTACACGTTATTTGGATTAACTCTTAATCAAGAATCTTACAAGAATCAGGAACTACCAACAACATTGATTATATAAGAATAAAAGAAGTAACATCAATATCAATCGTTTCATAAGAAGGGCGGCAATGTAAGTACTGCTAGCTTCTTAGAGTAGAGTATCTTTGGTAGCTCGTTCATTACATTATGTACAATCCGAGTCGTGCAAAAGAATGAAGGGGATAGCCTCACATACCTTGTATATACTGCCCAACCTCAAGCTATACAAATGTCACGACTCCTTAGTCTACAATAAGAGAAATGACACTATCATTATCGTTTAAGCGTCGTAACTATTATGTATCGACTGCAACCTATTTTACGATGAAACAGACAGCACCTTCCCTATTTATATGACTTCCCACAAGTCAATACAATCACCAAACAGCCCAAACAACATCATTAATAATCATATTGAGCCACCCAAAACAGTCCACCAACCAACAACATTACTACCAAGCCTTTCGATATATATTTCACAAGTTCTAGCTTCAACGACTTAGCCGCAACTAGGATAATCTTAAATATATATAGAGTAAAAGGTTCCTTTCCTTTAAACAGAAACAACAACTCCAATTTGACCTTAATTTTCTACGAAATATCACTCCAATTCTGCCACAAGAACAAGGAAGCGAAACTAGCAACAATTCGGGTTTTTTGGCACTAAAATTACTTTAGAAGACTTGAAATCACCTAGGGTTGATATTAAAAACTTGAAGGAGTATTTACAGAACATAAAACACTTAAAACAACCTCCCACACGAGCTGGAACAACACAAAAATCAGCAACAACAAGAAGAACAAGAAACTTACTAGCGCCACGGGATTCCCGACACTTGATTTGTGTTGTTTGCCCTTTGTTTGGGTCTTGGATCATGAGAGAACCTTGAGAGAGTGTTTTTAGGGTTCTAAGGTCTGAATATACTGAAAAATAATGACTTAAAACGGGGTTGAGGTATCTTATATATATCCATATGTCTTAAACCGCCTATGTGGGCCCCATAGAGAGATGCTTGGCGCACTCTCACGAAAACGCGAATATCTCTCTATTCCGAGATCGTATCGACGAACGGTTTAATGCGTTGGAAACTAGACTCATAGATATTCCATTTTATAGGTATATCACCCCATAATTCCAAGTACATTGGGAGAAAAATGTAGTAACATTTGACCTAAAGTTTAAGTAAAATTATAAAAGTAAGTTGCGACAACTTTTATCGACTTTTGTTTCATAACTCGCTTGAATTCAAGACTTATGATACGGATATTATATGATTAAAATACATTAAAACATGACTTCTTGGGACAATTAATCACCTATAGTGTTACCCGAAAATACGGGTTACAACATCCTTGATTCGTTTAACCTCTAATACTTGTTAACCACTCTTATACACCCTTGTATCGTTTAAGACCGATAGGATTAACTTCTTATCATCTCAAAGATAATCTCTTCTTGGATTTATGTCGAATAACTTATGGCGTGATCTAAGGTACGCAAATTTCGGTTGTAACAATAAGGCCGATATGGTGGTGGCTGAGACCCGCTTAAAGACGAAGACTGAGTACATAAAATGGCTATCCCGGAGAGAGACCCTCGAAGAGATACATGCCTGAGGTTTTTACCTATCGAACGAGATTGAAGAAGCTAGGAGACTCAAGGATGAGGAAAAGTAGCTCTACGAGCTTGAGGGTCCCGAAGGGTCAAAGGTTCCAAGGGCTCCAACGGTTCTGGCGACGAGTGAGGCCTGGGTGAAGACCATGCGTAGATGCCTTAGTACTTTTCCAGTTTTTTCTTATGTATATTTTTCTTATTTATTTTGTGGTCGTTCTATCGTGCCTTAGTAAATATATTTTGGATTATATCAAAATTTCCCCTTCCTGTCAATACCATGTCTTTAACATTCCAGCATCTACTTGTAATTTTCTATCAAAGGTCTAGTCTAGAAAAACCCGGATTTTGTTAGGTTAGCTTTTTGGAAGGAAAAGCGGTCACGGGAAGCATTGCCCTACCAATGAATATTTGTATATTATTTTTAATGTCTTAGCATAAAATCATATGTAATTCCGAAGCATACGTTTTTCGGAGATCCGAACGGAGTCTGACTTCGATGCAACTTCGGTTTACTTGTACCTTCGAATCCTCAGTAAAACCGAATGTTTTTAAGATGCTCAAGTGTTTTATATGATGTTTTTACTGAGGGTATCCTTTTAGTAAGTTTCAATTTATCGTAAAGGCCTTACTCTTTGGTTACGGATTTCGAACGTCTCCGAGCTATTTTTAGGGTGACCGTAGCCTTTTATATTTGGGCACCGCCTAGTGGGTTGGAGCCTTCTGGATTCGGTAGCCCGGGTCATCCAAATTTTCATCAAGCGACAATCCCGGAGCAGGGGTAGCTCGTGGGCTTGACAATCCTCGAGCAGGGGTAGCTCGTTGGCTTTAGGATCCAGGATCGAAGAAGCAAAATGCGCGGTAACAAAGTGTAAGGGAGTAGAATTTCTTTCATTCCTTAATATGCACAGTACATGATCGATGGCACATAAAACTTGTGTCGTGGCTAGAGTGGACTATGTGGGTACAGTCCATATGACCGTTTGACCATTACAATGAATTCTAACCACCAAGCCTTAGATTTTAGCACATAAAATTTTCTTTTTCCCTTGCTAAAGATCTTATTCTGGGGGTAATGGCCCCCAATATTCAAGGTCAAACTCGTGAGGGCTCGGATACTGTAGATCTGATGCAAACAATCATAAATTCTGGTTTAAGACAGGTCTTCAAATCTAAGGTACCACATTTTACTGTTGCCTCGTCAAAAACCTTGCTGAAAAACCCACTTCGGGACAAAACCTATTCAAGGGAAAAAGAGTGCAACACGTGCTTTCAGACCAAATAGCCACATCCGTCCTTGGCTGATTACCTACATACTTTTGTCTGATTTATAATACCATTAAAAAGGAATTTTGTCCGTACCTTAGAAGTAGTACCGCTTTAAGTGTGTCATGTTCCAGTTGTTTGGTAGTTGTGCACCGTTTCCCGCCACGGGTTTATACGAGTCTTTGTCGGTTATTCTGACAACCCGATACGGTCCTTACAAATTCAGATCCAATCTCCCTTTGTTCAGGTTCCTGGTATGTAGTGTTACCTTTCTCAACACCAAGTCCCCGAGTTGAAAGTGTCAGAGGTTGGCTCTTTGGTTGTAATAACTTTCTATTCGCTGCTTCTGGGCGGCCAACCGGATTAGGGCCGCCTCCCGCCTTTCATCCAATAGTTCCAGGCTCATGATCATGGCCTTATCGTTTGGCTCTTCAGTCGCATACTGAAACCGGAGGCTCGGTTCTCTTACCTCGATTGGTATTAAGGCTTCAGCTCCGTAGACCAAAGAAAACGGTGTGGCCCGGGTGCTCGATTTTGATGTCGTACGGTATGCCCACAGGACTTCGGGCAAGATCTCCTTCCATTTCGCTTTCAAACCAGTCAACCTATTTTTCAGGTTTTGGAGATTATTCTTGTTTGTGGATTCCGTCTGCCCATTCCCACTAGGGTGATAAGGCATTTATTGTATCTTCTTGATGTTCGAAAAATTTACTCACCTTGCTACCGATGAATTGTTTTCCATTCTCGCAAACCATCTTGGCCGGTATACCAAATTGACATACAATGTGGTCCCAGATGAAGTCAATGACTTCTTTCTCTCAGGCCTTTTAGAACGCTTGACCGCAACCCATTTGGAAAAATAATATATCATGAATAGTATGAATTGAGCTTTACCGGGTGCCAATGGCAGGGGACCGACGATGTCCATTCCCCAGTTCCTAAATGGCCATGGGGACATGACCGAGTGGGTGCATTTCTCTTGGTTGATGGATGTCTTTGGCACTCATTCCATTTTCGTACGAAGTCCTTCGCATCCTTCTCCATTTTGGTCTAGTAGTAGCCAGCCCTGATTAGTTTCCGAACCAAGGATTCTGCCCCCGAATGGTTCCCGAAAGTGCCTTCGTGAATTTCTCTCATGGCGTATTCGATCTCCCCTGGTCCCAAGCACCTGGAAATTGGTCCAAAGATGGTCCACCTGAACAATGCCCCATCGACCAAGCCAAATCCGGCAGCTTTGGTGCGTAGGGCTCTCGATTCTTTGGGATTTGAAGGCAATTTTCCTGTCTTCTAGTAGTATCCAATCCCAAGTTAAACTAGTTGAGTTCACTTTGGAGTGGCCTTCTTCTATCATCGAGTTCATTAGTTGCACTACTGCTCCCGATGACCCCAAGTTAGCCAGTGCATCGACCGACGACCCCAAATTAGCCAGTGCATCGACCTTACTGTTTTGATCTCAGGGTACATGCTGCAAGGTCCATTCACTTAATTAGTGTAGGGTTACCTGCCATTTGTCCAAGTACCTTCACATCCGTTCTTCTTTTACTTCTAACGTTCCGTTAACTTAATTTCCCACGAGGAGGGAGTGTCACTTGGCTTCGATCACTTCGGCCCCAAGGCTTTTAGCCAATTCTAAACTTGCAATCATGGCCTAATACTCAGTCTCATTGTTAATCAACTTCACAGTTCAATAGACTGCCTAATTATATTTTCCGTAGGTGGTTTTAATATGACACCGAGCTTGGACCCCTTCACGTTGGAAGAACCGTCCGTGAAGAGGGTCCTGATTCCCGAAGTAGTCCTCGAGGTTAGGTGTACTCGATACCGTCCGTGAAGAGGGTCTGCCAAAATATGAGATTTTATGGTTGTTCGGGGTACTCGATATCGTACCCACTAATCTCCACGGCCCATTTGGCCAATAGGCCCGAGAGCTCGGGCTTGTGCATGATATTCCTTAGCGGATAAGAGGTCACGACACATATGGGGTGGAATTGAATGTACGGCTTTAGCTTCCTAGAAGCGCTTAGCAAAGTGAACACCAAAATTTTCAAGCGAGGATATCTTGATTTGACCTCATCTATAGTTCTACTAACATAGTAAATAGGAAATTGCATACCTTCTTCCTCCCGGACGAAGATACAACTTACCGCAACCTCAAAAACCGCCAAGTAGAGGTATAGCTGTTCATCTGCCTTCAGAGTGTGCAACAGAGGGGAATCGATTGTTACCGTTTGCGTTCCTCCAAAGCTTCCTGGCTATCCGGGGTCTATGAAAAGTTATTCTTCTTCTTTAATAGTGAGAAGAAATAACGGCTTTTGTCCTAGGAGCTAGAGATGAACCGGCCTAAGGAGGCTATACGTCCGGTCAGTATTTGAACGGCCTTGACATTGTCCACCATGGTGATGTCCACTATGGCCTTTATTTTGTCAGGGTTGATCTCGATTCCCCGATTGGATACCACGAACCCTAGGAATTTGCCTGATCCAACCACGAATGCGCACTTCTATGGGTTTAGCATCATGTTGTATTTCTTTAGTATGTCGAAGGTCTCCTACAAATGTTTCAAACGGTCCTCTGCTCGCATGGACTTGACCAACATATCGTCAATATAAACTTCCCTTAATTTTCCTATTTGTTCTTCGAACATCCGATTAACTAGGCATTGGTAGGTGACACCGATGTTCTTGAATCCAAATGGCATTACGTTAAAATAGTAGGTGCCGAATTTAGTAATGAAAGAAGTCTTTTCTTGATCATCTGAGTCCATCCGAATTTGGTTGTACCCGGGGTAGGCGTCGAAAAAGCTGAGTATCCCGTGCCCGGCCAATGCGTCGATCAATGTTAGTAAAAGGGAAAGCATCTTCAGGGCATGCTTTATTTAGGTCTTTGTAATATACACACATTCTTAGCATATTCCCATTTTTACGCTGGATACCTCATCATATGAGAAGACTGATAATATACCTATAACAACATCTGGCGATGACTCCTGATCATGTTGTCCTGCTAATGCATAAATGCGGTTCTGAGGACCGCTCGAGCTAGATGCTCCGCCTCTGCCTCTACTACGACTCATTGGTGCTTGTGAACCTTACCTAGGGGGGCGTACTGATGATGACGAACAAGCTACAGATCCCGCTAGCTGATCTATGCTTGCATCACCTCTCGTCGGATAATCCCTCATAACGTGGCTCGGATAACCACAAGTATAACAAAAACCCAGCCCCATATGGCACTGCTCGGTATGCTGCTTACCACACTGAGCAAATCGTGGCAAGGGCGGCCTCATCTAACTTGACACACCCCTATACTGAGAACCCGAGGCCCTGAAATTCTAATCAGGCCCTGAATATGTAGAATAATCAAATCTCTTACCGTTAAACTGAGGGGGGCGCTAGCTGATGGCTGGGCTGGATACCTTGGGTATTGTGGTCTTTGACAACCTCGAAACTCACCAGAAGGACTCGAAGACCTCGCTCTCTTATTCTGGGACCTATCATGCTCACGATCGGCCCTCTACTTCTGCTTATGCTCCTCTACACCTTGAGTGTATGCCTGAATACGAGAAATATCCATGTCTGGCTTAAGTGAGACCGACATACAATCATTAAGCAAGTGCGGCTCTAACCTCATCATGAACCGGTGAACCCGATCCTTCATCTTAGATACAATAGTGGAAGCATACCTAGCCAACGAATATAAATGAAGGGACAAGAACCTATCAACTCTGGCCCGTCTAAGATCTGCTGGCAGATAATGAAGAAGAAAAGCTTCTGTAAACTCCTGCCATACTGCAGGAGGGGCATCCTCACCTATGGACAATCCACAAGACACATACCAATTAACTGCAACATCTTGGAGTCTATAGGAAGCTAGGTCAACTGACTCAGTCGCAGTGGCCTTCATTACCCTCAACGTCCTCTTCATTCTATCAATAAATACCTGAGGGTCCTCGTTTGGATCTACCCCCATGACTACCGGAGAGTCTAAATTAATGAAATCATGAACCCTCGTACTGACGGACCTATCTGCATAACCAATACCTACTTCTTGACGCCGAGCATGTGAGGCTACTAATGGAGTTAATAGCTTAATAGCATGTCCCATATCCTGACCCGGTGTATCGGGCTGAGGAGCTAAACGTACAGGGGTGGGCGTTGGAACTGGTGCCCCAAAAAGCTCTTCTGGAGAGGGAATCTCACTATGAGACTCTCCCCAAGCCCTGGTAACTCGTGGCGCTCGACTAGTGATCTCACCAGCCACGGACTTTCCCTTCTGGGCGGTTGTAGTCTTTGGAAGCATCGCTGAAAATGTAACATATCGTTAGGAACATGAATTATTATATCGCATGATCTAATATAAGAAGAAAGGATAACATCCTATATGTCATGTTGCCTCCTATTTATAAGTGTGGTGCACAACACACCCATAAACAAGAGTCTAATAGACACTGTCTGTAGACAACCCTTGGACAGAACTACTCCGATACCACTTTTGTCACGACCCAAACCGATGGGCCGCGATGGGTGCCTAAGTCCTACCTGTCAAACACCTGTATAATATATAAACATGAATAACATCTGTTGAATTACGAGAATAACATACATGAGGGAAATCAGCCCAAAAGAAATATGTACATATACGTGCAAAATACGTAGGGCGAGCCGACAAGGCTGCTATAGACAACTATATACCTAAAACTTGAAGCCGACAAGGCCACATACTATCCAACTGTACATAACTATCTACAGACCTCTAATAGAAAATACAACTGTACAATGACGGGACTGGGCCACGTCATACCCATATTGGTATACAAGCATATCGTACAAAAATCAAAAGCAGCTCCGAATCAAGTGGAGCACGCCAACTCTCGCTGATCAAGAATCCTAAGAAAGGGACCTTCAGCTTGCCTACCTGTACATACGAGCATGAAATGCAGGCCCCCAGAAATAGGGCATCAGTACGAATAATGTATTGAGTATGTAAGGCATGAAAATCAGTACATAAGAGACATAGATGAAACATGGAATAAGGAATTCTACCTATAAGTCTAAATAACTTTGCAAATCCTGAAACAGTTATAATGTCATGCACTTGCGTGTAAATGTCGTGTTATGCATAGGTATAGGTGTACATAACATCATCAAGCCTCTGAGGGCATCCCATCATATCATCTCGGCTAGTGTGGGCAAAATTATTAACATATACCAACTGATCAGGTGGTGGTGCATATATAACGTCGTAACCTTTTCCAGTATCCCATATACATATAAGTACATAAATTTATATGCGTATATAACTCCATCTGGTCAAGGGTCAATGTACATGTATAAACGAATGAAATGCATAAAAATATGTTAATAAGATCAATATACCTTTCGGATATACTTTATCAACTACGTAATTTTTTGAGACCCACGAATCGAGGATGTAATTATAAGATACATGGGAATTCAAGAACATAAGCACCTCGAATACATCTATGAATAGAGTCATTTATGGAAGTTGTGCATTTACTCGTTTCGTTTGTATAGTATGGATCATGCCGGAAAGAAATAAGGGGTAGCCTTAACATACCTGGAGTAGGGAAATCCGTATGATATTCTTGAGAAGGATTGCACCGTACTCCCTTAGAGTTTCAAAATCCCGTTATTATTACATAGTGCAATTTCGTATAAATCTAAGACCGCCGTTACTATAGTAGCATGAGGTATCATATGAACTTCAAAAATTCCCTTACCTATATTCCTTGTTTTTCCTTTCTGTATAAACCTTGCGAAAAAAATGAATGATATCTTTTGAAGATAAGTTAGAGATGACTAGGGTTTTAACCTAGTGTATGAAGGATACTTTGGCAAAATTTTCCAAAGTCTCTAAGAGTAAACATTCGAGGACGAATGTTCCCAAGGGGGGAGTGATGTTACACCCTATATTTTCGTACGTAAAAATGCGTCGTAAGCAAACTAATGTAGGACCAAAAATGAGATAATATTTAAAAGTATATAAAGTAAGTTAATCATGTTACCTCTGAGGTTACAAATATTGAAGATCATGAACAACAAGTACAAAGAGGGTTGGACAGTTCAGAAGCTAAAGCAATTAAATAAAACAATGTTTCGTCGAAAGTCGACAAGTTGGGAATGTTATAACATGTACCTTTGGGGTGAGACTAGGGTGATTAACATGATAAGGAGATTATGTTATGATTTATATTAGTCGTATGACATCCGTGTGTTATGTTTTAATATCAAGCGAGTTGTGGAACAAAAGTCGATGAAAGTCATCACAAGTTACACTCATAAGTTTTACTGAAATTTTGGGTCAAATGTAACTGCGATTTTCTCCCAATATACTTAGAGTTATGGGGTGTTCCACCCATCAAATTAAAGATCTATGAGTCTATGTTCCAACGCATTAAACCGTTTATCAATACAACATTGCAGTAGAAAGATATGGGCATTTGTGCGATACTGCGCAAGCTGCTAGGTGACAAGTAGGTGTGTCACCTACTTGCTTAAATGAAAGCCCAAAAATGGGCCATTTCGGGTCGTCCAAAGAGGCCTTTTAAGGGCCTATTTTCTTCATATATTAGACTTAAAATATAGCATAATAACCAGACATAAGCTCTGCAAAGAATCCTCCCAAATATTTCCCACAAACCCTAATTGATTTTCTCTCCCTTTCAAGTTCTAATTGGAGGTAAAACCTAGAGTTTAAAGAACCAAGATAAGAGCTGAGTTATCCAACAAATAAGGTGAGTTTACTGCTCTCTTTCATCCAATTTTTCTTCTGTAAATTCATGGTAAGTCGTTCTATACTTGTAAGAACTCACGGGACGGTGATCGGAAGCCGTGAGTTCGAGTTATTCACTTGTAGCAGACTGTTTTGTGGACTGTTTTGTGTTGCTGTTGGGCTGCGTATTTTACTACTATTTTCTGGAGTTTTGGAGGAGGAAGGGGGTTTATAAACACCATATAGATGTAGGGTGGTTGGCTGGTCGTTCGTCATAACATTTTCGGGTCGTTTGACACTACTACGGTGGTCGTTTTGTGTACGAAGAGATTGGGGTGTGTTGGGCAGTTTGGTAGTATTTGATGGTGTATATAGGGCTGGAAAATGATGTATATATGTTGTTATTGTTCTGTTCTTGTATTGTTGGTGTTATCTTGAATTTGGAGGAAGTAAGGATTATAGGGGAGATGCTGCCCGTTTTAATACAAAATAAGTTTGTCGTTCGTTGTGCGATAGTTGTACCTTTCGTAACTTAACGATAGTATTATTATCGTTCTTGTAGATTAAGGTGCAAAGAGGTGAGTTCAACTTGGTGATTGGAAAGATTGTGATAAGGTATGTTAAGGCTAAGCCTTCCTTCATTTTGGCATGATCTCGTAGCTACATGTGTTAGTAATGAGACAAAAGAGAAGTTCATATTCATGAATTTATTCACACTATTCTAGTCACATAAGTTACAATATTATTCCTTATCGAGACTCTATATTCAATTTTAGTATTGTCTTCTTCCAGTCAAGAGAACAGCAAGCCTATATATACAGTATTACAGTATTTTCATTACCATCGAGCTATAATCGATGGGCAGGCCCCTATTGGGCAACCTCTGATCAGATGGAAAGTTATATACCGAGCCTACTGTGGCCGAGTGCCTATGAGCGAGCCCAGCATGGTCGAGATACATAGCCTAGTATGGCCGAGCGCCTATGAGCGAGCCTACTATGGCAGAGCAGTTATATATACCGAGCCTTATAAGGCCGTACAATTATTTTACTTACTATATTGAAGGAGTTGAGTCAGTATCAGCAGGTAAGTATATCTCCAGATCATCTTTGACTCCCAGTTACTTCCAGTTATTATATTATCAATTCAGTTTCGATTTTCAGTTATGTTATTGCCTTACATACTCGGTACATTATTTTGTATTAACGTCCCTTTTTCGGGGACGCTGCATTTCATGCATGCATGTTCAGATAGACAGACGAGTAGATCTCCTCAGTAGGTGTTTCCCGAGTTCAGCCTGATCGGTAAGCTCCACGCCTATCGGAGTTGCCAGGTCTAGAGTGTTGTGTACATCTTATGTATATCTGTATATATGTTATGGGTAGGTCGGGGCCCTGTTCCAATCATAGTACATCTATCAGTAGAGGCTTGTAGACATATCCTGTTGGTTAGTGCAGTATGTTGGGTTTGTAGGCCTGGTATGTATAATTTGGTGGTTTGTCAGCTGTAGTAGCTATGACGGCCTTTTCAGCCTAGCTTTATATTGATGTTTAGTTAGCGCTAGTTTCCATTCAGTTTTATATTTTGCTTCGCAAATTATCTTGCAAGGTGGCCCCATGGCCAAAGTATGACATTATGTGTTCAGAGTCCCTTAGTCGCAATTTGGTACGCCAGGTTAGGTGAGGCACCGGGTGCTTGTCTCGCTCCTAGGTTCGGGGCGTGACAAACTTGGTATCAGAGCAGTTCTGTCCTAGGAAGTCTACAAGCCGTGTCTAGTAGGGTCTTGTTTATAGATGTGTTGTGCACCACATTATATAAGCAGGGAACTACAGGGCATTTAGGAGTTGGTTACCCTTCTTTGAAATCTAAATCGTGCTATAGAACTGAGTTATAGGAAATTTGAATTAAACTTATGTGTTGGTGTTTGCATGCACAGATGACGGTGACTAGGAAGACTACGGCTAGCCAGAGGAGAGATACAGCAGTAGGTGAGGGGACCAGCAGGGTACCCCCAGTAGATGGGGCCCAGTCTGAGGCTCAAGGTGAGACCCCTACTCAGCCATTACCGGCTCCTCCACCAACTACGGAGATTCCTAGGGAAACCGCACATCCAGTCCCCCTCCACTTCCATCAGATCGGGACTTAAGGAGTGCGGTGCATTTGTTGACATAGTTGGTAGCTACCCAGCAACAGGCTAGGGCATCAGCTAGTGCAGGAACTTCTGAGGGGTCTGGGAGTTCAAGGGTCCGAGAGTTTATTGCTTTGAGTCCCCCAGTGTTCACGGGGACAGATCAGAGGGAGGACCCACAGGATTTCATAGATCAGCTTCACAGGATCTTTCATGTTATGCATGCCACGGAGAAAGAGGCAGTTGAGCTAGCAGCTTTTCGACTCCGAGATATAGCCATCCTTTGGTATGAGGGATGGGAGAGGTCCAGGGGACGTGATGCACCTCCAGCTATTTGGGGGAATTTTTCAGATGCCTTCCTTGACCAGTACTTACCACGGGAGATCCGACAGGCTCGAGTCGATCAGTTTCTAGCCCTCAAGCAGGGTAATATGAGTGTTCGAGAGTATAGTCTCCGTTTTGACTCATTGGCCAGATATGCACCATCCATAGTTGCTACTATGCGGGACAGGATTCACAGGTTTATAGCAGGGTTAGCCCCAGAGTTAACCAAGGCATGTGCCACCGCTGCATTGCAGGATAGTATGGATATCTCCCGGATTCAGGCATTCGCCCAGAATATAGAAAGGGGTAGGCATCGGCAGCAGGGTACAGAAAGGGCTGAGCAAGGGCAACGTAAGAGGATGAGATTTCCCAGGTCTCAGGAGCAATATCAGGGTAGTTATAGGACCCAGTACTTCGGACGGCCACCTAGGCCTCCGCCACCTCAGTTACAGGGTTACAGGTATGACCGCTATAATCAGTCAGGACCAGGTGAGAGCTCACGGGCGTCGGGTTTGCAGCGACAGCGAGGATCTGCGCAGACATGGTCATTTTCTCCACGGTGTGACATCTGTGGTAGAGGACACTTGGGCCAATGCCGAGCAGGTTCTGATGCTTGTTATACATGTGGGCGTCCAGGGCATATGATGCGAGATTGCCCAAATAGAGATTCGGGGGGAATGGCACAACCAGCGAGTTCAGCAACAGGATCATCTATGTCCGTGCCTCCTTCAGGGCGTGAGTCTCAGTCTTCGGCTGGTAGAGGTTGGGGCAGAGGTAGAGGTTCCAGTTCAAGTGGTAATCAGAACCGTATCTATGCTTTAGTGGGTCGACAGGACCAGGAGTCTTCACCAGACGTTGTGACAGGTATATTAACCATTTGCTCTCACGATGCTTATGCTTTGATAGACCCAGGATCTACTTTATCGTATATTACCCCATTTGTCGCGAGGAAGTTTGGCATAGTGCCTGAAATACTAAGTGATCCTTTTGCGGTATCTACACCGGTCGGAGAATCGATTATTGCTAGACGGGTTTACCGAGGTTGTACGGTGACAACTTGTAGTCGTCAGACCTTAGCTGACCTAGTTGAGCTAGAGATGATGGATTTTGATGCTATCATGGGCATGGACTGGTTGGCAGCTTGCTATGCCATAGTTGATTGCCGAGCAAAGGCAGCCAGATTTCATTTTCCGGGTGAGCCAGTCCTTGAATGGGTAGGTAATACACCAACACCCAGAGGTAGGTTTATTTCCTATCTGAAGGCGAGGAAAATGATCACAAAAGGGTGCATTTATCATATTGTGCGAGTTAGAGATGCAGATGTTGAGATACCTACACTTCAGTCTATTCCCGTAGTCAAAGAGTATGCAGATGTGTTTCCAGATGAGCTTCCAGGTATTCCTCCAGAGCGAGAGATTGATTTTAGCATCGATTTGCTTCCAGGAACTCAACCAATATCCGTCCCTCCGTATAGAATGGCACCTGGCGAATTGAATGAGTTGAAGGAGCAGTTAAAAGATTTGCTGGAGAAAGGTTACATCAGGCCCAGTACCTCACCTTGGGGTGCACCAGTACTATTTGTGCGGAAGAAAGATGGCTCGCTGAGGATGTGTATCGATTATAGGCAGCTGAAAAAGGTAACTATTAAGAATAAGTATCCACTTCCAAGGATCGATGACTTGTTTGATCAGTTGCAGGGGGCTAGATGCTTTTCAAAGATAGATTTGAGGTCGGGGTACCACCAGGTCAGAGTTCGGGAAAAAGATATTCCGAAGACAGCCTTCAGGACCCGATATGGCCACTTCGAGTTCCTTGTCATGTCCTTCGGGTTGACTAATGCACCCGCTGTATTTATGGACTTGATGAATAGCCTATTCCGGCCATTTTTAGATCTGTTCGTGATAGTATTTATTGATGATATTCTGGTTTATTCCCGTTCAGAGGATGAGCATGCGGACCACCTGCGAGCGGTACTCCAAACCCTCCGTGATCGTAAGTTGTATGCTAAGTTTTCTAAATGTGAGTTCTGGTTGAAGTCTGTAGCATTCTTGGGGCATATTGTATCAGATGAAGGGATAAAGGTGGACACTCAGAAGATTGAGGCCGTGAAATATTGGCCTAGACCTACCACTCCGACAGAGGTTCGTAGCTTTCTAGGCTTAGCAGGATACTATCGGAGGTTCGTAGAGGGTTTTTCTTCCCTTTCGGCACCATTGACGAAGTTGACACAGAAAGAAACTAAGTTTCAATGGACAGAGGCTTGTGAGCGGAGTTTCCAAGAGCTTAAGAACAGGTTGACCTCAGCTCCAGTTCTAACACTTCCAGAGGGTCTAGAGGGTTATGTCGTGTATTGTGATGCATCAGGTGTCGGGTTAGGATGTGTCCTGATGCAACATGGGAAGGTAATTGCGTATGCTTCAAGGCAGTTGAGGAAGCACGAGACGAATTATCCGACCCACGACCTCGAGTTAGCTGCGGTTGTCCATGCACTTAAGATATGGCGGCATTATTTATATGGTGTTCATGTTGATATATTTACTGATCATAAAAGCCTGCAATATATCTTCAAGCAGAAAGAGTTGAATTTGCGACAGAGGCGATAGCTTGAGTTATTGAAAGATTATGATGTTAACATTCTCTACCATCCAGGGAAAGCTAATGTTGTAGCAGATGCATTAAGTCGCCGATCTATGGGTAGCTTAAGCACATGTAGATCCCGAGAAAAGACAATTAGCTAGAGAGATTCATCAATTATCTTTGTTGGGGGTTTTGGTAGTAGATTCTGAGGATGGTGGAGTTGTACTCCAAAACACTACAAAATCATCCCTCATAGCGGAAGTTAAGGAAAGGCAGTACGAGGACCCAGAGTTGGTCGAGCTGAGAGAGCGAGTTCCGCAGCAGAAGAAACCACTGTTAGAGCTAAAGGGAGATGGGGTTCTCAGATATAGGGGTCATTTGTGTGTTCCAGATGTAGCAGGGCTACGAGACAGGATTATGTCAGAGGCACATTATTCATGGTATTCCATCCATCCTGGGTCGACGAAGATGTAACATGACATTAAGGATGTGTACTGGTGGAATGATATGAAGAAGAACATTGCTAAGTTTGTCGCCCAATGTACTAGTTGCCAGCAAGTGAAGATAGAGCACCAGAAGCCTGGAGGGCTAATGCAGACTATAGAGATCCCGACATGGAAATGGGAGGCGATAAACATGGACTTTATCACGGGTTTACCTCATTCTAATCGTAAGTTCGATTCCATATGGGTGATAGTCGATAGGCTCACGAAATCAGCTCACTTCCTACCGGTCAGATCTACATATATAGCAGAAGATTATGCAAAGTTATATATTAAGGAGATAGTGCGGCTACACGGAGTACCAGTTTCTATTATATCTGACCGTGGGGCTCAGTTTACAGCACATTTTTGGAGGTCATTTCAGAGAGGTCTAGGGACTCAGGTGAATCTCAGCACAGCTTTTCATCCACAGACTGATGGACAAGCCGAGCGCACAATTCAGACGCTCTAGGATATGTTACGAGTATGTGTGTTGGATTTTAAAAGAAGTTGGGATGAACATCTACCTCTTGTCGAGTTTGCATATAATAACAGTTACCACTCTAGTATTCAGATGGCTCCGTACGAGGCTTTGTATGGGCGTAAGTGCAGATCTCCTATAGGGTGGTTTGATGTTGGGGAATCTGGGTTATATGGGCCAGACCTGGTTCAACAGGCCATAGAGAAAGTAAAGCTTATCCGGGAGCGACTGTTGACAGCTCAGAGTCGTCAGAAGTCATATTCTGACGTGCGGCGACGAGACTTAGAGTTCAGGATTAATGACTGGGTATTCTTAAAGGTATCACCTATGAAGGGCGTGATGAGGTTTGGCAAGAAAGGCAAGCTTAGCCCACGGTATATTGGGCCTTATAGGATCATTCGGAGAGTGGGCCAAGTAGCTTATGAGTTAGAGTTGCCCTCAGAATTGGAGTCTGTCCATCCGGTTTTTCACGTATCTATGCTACGGAAGTGCATTGGCGATCCTACCCGAGTGGTGCCCACGGATGATGTACATATTACAGAGGACTTGTCATACGAGGAAATTCCAGTTGCCATCCCGACAAATCCGCAATCTAGGAAATAAGGAGGTAGCTTCCGTAAAGGTTTTATGGAGGAGCAAGAATGTAGAAGAGATGATGTGGGAATCGGAGGAAGAAATGAAGTCTAAATACCCCCACCTATTTCAAACTGAAGATATGGTTCGAGAAGGGACGCTACAACATAGCTCTATGTAGGCTAGCAGGTCATCAGGTAAGCTTTTATTTTTCACTTTCAATATTTATGATTTACGGTCGGTGAGGCAAATTGCTGCTATTTATAAAGATTGGCCATATATGGCATGCATAGTATGTTTCTGGCTACGTGCAGGTTGGTTTTAACCTAGTGTACGAAGGATACTTTGGCAAAATTTTCCAAAGTCTCTAAGAGTAAACATTCGAGGACGAATGTTCCCAAAGGGGGAGTGATGTTACACCCTATATTTTCGTACGTAAAAATGCGTCGTAAGCAAACTAATGTAGGACCAAAAATGAGATAATATTTAAAAGTATATAAAGTAAGTTAATCATGTTACCTCAGAGGTTACAAATATTGAAGATCATGAACAACAAGTACAAAGAGGGTTGGACAGTTCAGAAGCTAAAGCAATTAAATAAAACAATGTTTCGTCGAAAGTCGACAAGTTGGGAATGTTATAACATGTACCTTTGGGGTGAGACTAGGGTGATTAACATGATAAGGAGATTATGTTATGATTTATATTAGTCGTATGACATCCGTGTGTTATGTTTTAATGTCAAGCGAGTTGTGGAACAAAAGTCGATGAAAGTCATCACAAGTTACACTCATAAGTTTTACTGAAATTTTGGGTCAAATGTAACTGCGATTTTCTCCCAATATACTTAGAGTTATGGGGTGTTCCACCCATCAAATTAAAGATATATGAGTCTATGTTCCAACGCATTAAACCGTTTATCAATACAACATTGCAGTAGAAAGATATGGGCATTTGTGCGATACTGCGCAAGCTGCTAGGTGACAAGTAGGTGTGTCACCTACTTGCTTAAATGAAAGCCCAAAAATGGGCCATTTCGGGTCGTCCAAAGAGGCCTTTTAAGGGCCTATTTTCTTCATATATTAGACTTAAAATATAGCATAATAACCAGACATAAGCTCTGCAAAGAATCCTCCCAAATATTTCCCACAAACCCTAATTGATTTTCTCTCCCTTTCAAGTTCTAATTTGAGGTAAAACCTAGAGTTTAAAGAACCAAGATAAGAGCTGAGTTATCCAACAAATAAGGTGAGTTTACTGCTCTCTTTCATCCAATTTTTCTTCTGTAAATTCATGGTAAGTCGTTCTATACTTGTAAGAACTCACGGGACGGTGATCGGAAGCCGTGAGTTCGAGTTATTCACTTGTAGCGGACTGTTTTGTGGACTGTTTTGTGTTGCTGTTGGGCTGCGTGTTTTACTACTATTTTGTGGAGTTTTGGAGGAGGAAGGGGGTTTATAAACACCATATAAATGTAGGGTGGTTGGCTGGTCGTTCGTCATAACATTTTCGGGTCGTTTGACACTACTACGGTGGTTGTTTTGTGTACGAAGAGATTGGGGTGTGTTGGGCTGTTTGGTAGTATTTGATGGTGTATATAGGGCTGGAAAATGATGTATATATGTTGTTATTGTTCTGTTCTTGTATTGTTGGTGTTATCTTGAATTTGGAGGAAGTAAGGATTATAGGGGAGATGCTGCCCGTTTTAATACAAAATAGGTTTGTCGTTCGTTGTGCGATAGTTGTACCTTTCGTAACTTAACGATAGTATTATTATCATTCTTGTAGATTAAGGTGCAAAGAGGTGAGTTCAACTTGGTGATTGAAAAGATTGTGATAAGGTATGTTAAGGCTAAGCCTTCCTTCATTTTGGCATGATCTCGTAGCTACATGTGTTAGTAATGAGACAAAAGAGAAGTTCATATTCATGAATTTATTCACACTATTCTAGTCTCATAAGTTACAATATTATTCCTTATCGAGACTCTATATTCAATTTTAGTATTGTCTTCTTCCAGTCAAGAGAGCAGCAAGCCTATATATACAGTATTACAGTATTTTCATTACCATCGAGCTATAATCGATGGGCAGGCCCCTATTGGGCAACCTCTGATCAGATAGAAAGTTATATACCGAGCCTACTATGGCCGAGCGCCTATGAGCGAGCCCAAGATGGCTGAGATACAGAGCCCAGTATGGCCGAGCGCCTATGAGTGAGCCTACTACGACTGAGCATTTACACGTACCGAGCCTTATAGGGCCGGACATTTATTTTGCTTACTATATTGAAGGAGTTTAGTCACTATCAGCAGGTAAGTATATCTCCAGATCATCTTTGACTCCCAGTTACTTCCAGTTATTATATTATCAGTTCAGTTTCGATTTTCAGTTATGTTATTGCCTTACATACTCGGTACATTATTTCGTACTGACGTCCCTTTTTCGGGGACGCTGCATTTCATGCATGCAGGTTCAGATAGACAGACGAGTAGATCTCCTCAGTAGGTGTTTCCCGAGTTCAGCCTGAACGGTAAGCTCCACGCCTTTCGAAGTTGCCAGGTCTAGAGTGTTGTGTACATCTTATGTATATCTGTATATATGTTATGGGTAGGTCGGGGCCCTATTCCGATCATAGTACATCTATCAGTAGAGGCTTGTAGACATATCCTGTTGGTTAGTGCAGTATGTTGGGTTTGTAGGCCTGGTATGTATAATTTGGTGGTTTGTCAGCTGTAGTAGCTATGACGGCCTTTTCAGCCTAGCTTTATATTGATGCTTAGTTAGCGCTAGTTTCCATTCAGTTTTATATTTTGCTTCGCAAATTATCTTACAAGGTGGCCCCATGGCCAAAGTATGACATTATGTGTTCAGAGTCCCTTCGTCGCAATTTGGTACGCCAGGTTAGGTGAGGCACCGGGTGCTTGTCTCGCTCCGAGGATCGGGGTGTGACAGAATTGTCCCCACCTACAATTATCCACAAATCCTTAATTACATGGTTAATATCCCATTAAACCAACAATTAACCAATTACCCACATAATTAAGAATTGTCTCATATTACATTAAATACTACTTATTTTTAATACACCTTTTACATTATACTATCATGGTCATATGGTACCTTGTATGGTACTAGTCCATAAACACCTGGTATTATGGCTCGGATCGTATTATTTCCCAAATTGGCCACCTTCAACGAAACTCATTTTCTTTAATTCGTTTACCCTTTATCCTTCACGACACTTACCTATCGCTTGTTATAAATAGCATAAATACGTTAACCTCAAGATAATCTCATCCCCGAGTCGACGTTGATTAACTGAACACGAAACTTTAACGTACGAAAACCCGAGATGTAACAATATCATGATGAGGATCATAAGTTAATATAATCCTTCATGCATGTTATCTAGTAAATACACTGCAGTTGCACAAATTGAAGGAGTGGACACCTGATTCTTATAGGCATGGTGTCTAATAACGCATGACAGTAAAAACGGAAATGAGCAAAGTACTTAAACCCATGCTTCTGATAGTAAAATAGGTTAAGTGAGTGTGTGATTCCCTATATGCATGATTTCTACTAGTGCACAATACATGAAAACAGATAGCAGATATGGCATGTTATTTAGAGTAACAAAGAGATCACATAGACCCTATTGGCATGTTTTATAACCTTTTATGCAAACATCAGAAAATACCAATTTCCCCAATTTCACTAACACCCCAATTGTTTGTTTACAAATTATTACATGCCCAATTAATGAACATAGGTATGAATATTACACAAGGAACAATAGTAGGCTCAACAGCAGGCCCCAAATAAGATAACACCAATATTGCCCGGGCCTTCAACAAGCTCATTCTTCGCACCAGCAACAAACCCGGACCCAAACTCCACTCAAGTATTAGAGTATGCCAATTACCAGCTCCAAACTCATATATAGACTCATACAAAGTAGAAGTGGAAAATTCACCCACCCAATAGTGACAGATGAACAACTTAACAAAATGACTACTTACTGAATCGGTTAAGAATACGATAAGTCCATGCACTCAGTTCTTAGCAGTCATAAGCCTAAGACACATGGATAGGACAACATTAAATTGGAAGGCACACGAGACATATATGAGGCAGGTTCGTGTTTGTATTTCCAAAAAAAAATTGTTTGAAGTGACAATATTGAGCAACATGAGCTAGCAAGCCACTCCACATAGAGTTTCAAAGTAAAGCATGATTCAGGACCAACCTAAAGAACTTCAAATGACAATCTAGCATAATCATAGGCAGGAAGCAAGTAGAGTACAAATTTCACATGAAGGTTTTAACATGATGGTCTAATGAGAACATGGATACAAATAGCATAACAACAGACTAGTGGCACAGTTTGGCGAACATATCATTTGGTTGAACAAGAAACTTATCATGATGAGCATTGATCATAGCACAAAGATGCCAAAGAAACTTATGATGAGTAAAAGAACATATCAGCTATACTTTAACAGGACAAGCAGACTCCAGGACACTTGTCAGTCGATCATACATAAGAGAAGAAGTGGAATATTTATTCTAGAAGTCTTAGGCACTGCTAAAGACTATAGGAATGACAAGAAAGGAATACAATCATCAGAGTTACAAATAGTAGAGAAACATATTCATGCTAGATATTAAGACAATGTTGTAACATGGGGTGGTCAGGGATAGATTTGCAAGGTAACAGTAAAATACATATAAATGGTTCAGTAGAGAGAGAGACTTATTAAGGCAAATTCTAGGCAGGCATTAATCCCATAGGTGTTTCAATATAAATGTTCAAACTAATGTATGAGAAAGGGTTCAATACTAAATGGTCAATGTAGGAATTTAGGAATACATAAACATGACAACATCAAACAAGCATAGCAGCCTAGAATTCTTCCAAATTAACAAAACATGAATGAACACATGCAAACTTATACAAGTTCTGATGAAGGATTGCATAAGAGATTCAAAACAAGGTCGGCACAAGATCATATTGGCTTAGAAAGGTCCACATAACACAAATATTCAGAAGCATGAACACAAACATGGAAAGATATAGTTATGAGGGTTTAAACACTTACCATTTTGCCGATTTAACAACAAATAAGAGGGTTTTTATAGTGTTCAAGTAACAAAGTAAGAACAACAACAAAAACTCCAAACCCTAGTGCGTCAGAGTTCACAGGAGCTTCGAACGTGCCCCGAGCAGTGCTCGCACTAGGGAGGTGTTACACCCTATATTTTCGTATGTAAAAATGCGTCGTAAGTAAACTAATGTAGGACAAAAAAATGAGATAATATTTAAAAGTATATAAAGTAAGTTAATCATGTTACCTCTGAGGTTACAAATATTGAAGATCATGAACAACAAATACAAAGAGGGTTGGACAGTTCAGAAGCTAAAGCAATTAAATAAAACAATGTTTCATCGAAAGTCGACAAGTTGGGAATGTTATAACATGTACCTTTGGGGTGAGACTAGGGTGATTAACATGATAAAGAGATTATGTTATGATTTATATTAGTCGTATTACATCCGTGTGTTATGTTTTTAAGTCAAGCGAGTTGTGGAACAAAAGTCGATGAAAGTCATCACAAGTTACATTCATAAGTTTTACTGAAACTTTGGGTCAAATGTAACTGCAATTTTCTCCCAATATACTTAGAGTTATGGTGTGTTCCACCCATCAAATTAAAGATCTATGAGTCTATTTTCCAACGCATTAAACCATTTGTCAATACGACATCGGAGTAGAGAGATATGTGCATTTTTGCGATACTGCGCAAGCTGCTAGGTGACAAGTAGGTGTGTCACCTACTTGCTTAAATGAAAGCCCAAAAATGGGCCATTTCGGGTCGTCCAAAGAGGCCTTTTAAGGGCCTATTTTCTTCATATATTAGACTTAAAATAGAGCATAATAATCAAACATAAGCTCTGCAAAGAATCCTCCCAAAAATTTCCCACAAACCCTAATTGATTTTCTCTCCCTTTCAAGTTCCAATTGGAGGTAAAACTTAGAGTTTGAAGAACCAAGATAGGAGCTGAGTTATCCAACAAATAAGGTGAGTTTACTGCTCTCTTTCATCCATTTTTTCTGCTGTAAATTCATGGTAAGTCGTTCTATACGTGTAAGAACTCACGGGACGGTGATCGGAAGCCGTGAGTTCGAGTTATTCACTTGTAGCGGACTGTTTTGTGGACTGTTTTGTGTTGCTGTTGGGCTGCGTGTTTTATTACTATTTTGTGGAGTTTTGGAGGAGGAAGGGGGTTTATAAACACCATATAAATGTAGGGTGGTTGGCTGGTCGTTCGTCATAACATTTTCGGATCGTTTGATACTACTACGGTGGTCGTTTTGTGTACGAAGAGATTGGGGTGTGTTGGGCTATTTTGTAGTATTTGATGGTGTATATAGGGCTGGAAAATGATGTATATATGTTGTTATTGTTCTGTCCTTGTATTGTTGGTGTTATCTTGAAGTTGGAGGAAGGGCATATTATAGGGGAGATGCTGCCCGTTTTAATACAAAATAGGTTTGTCGTTCGTTGTGCGATAGTTGTACCTTTCGTAACTTAACGATAGTATTATTATCATTCTTGTAGATTAAGGTGCGAAGAGGTGAGTTCAACTTGGTGATTGAAAAGATTGTGATAAGGTATGTTAAGGCTAAGCCTTCCTTCATTTTGGCATGATCTCGTAGCTACATGTGTTAGTAATGAGACAAAAAGAGAAGTTCATATTCATGAATTTATTCACACTATTCTAGTCTCATAAGTTACAATATTATTCCTTATCGAGACTCTATATTCAATTTTAGTATTGTCTTCTTTCAGTCAAGAGAGCAGCAAGCCTATATATACAGTATTACAGTATTTTCATTACCATCGAGCTATAATCGATGGGCAGGCCCCTATTGGGCAACCTCTGATCAGATGGAAAGTTATATACCGAGCCTACTGTGGCCGAGCGCCTATGAGCGAGCCCAGCATGGCCGAGATACATAGCCTAGTATGGCCGAGCGCCTATGAGCGAGCCTACTATGGCAGAGCAGTTATATATATACCGAGCCTTATAAGGCCGTACAATTATTTTACTTACTATATTGAAGGAGTTGAGTCAGTATCAGCAGGTAAGTATATCTCCAGATCATCTTTGACTCCCAGTTAATTTCAGTAATCATATTATCAGTTCAGTTTCAGAATTCAGTTATTTTATTGCCTTATATACTCGGTACATTATTTCGTACTGACGTCCCTTTTTTGGGGGCGCTGCATTTCATGCGTGCAGGTTCAGACAGACAGACGGGTAGACCTCCTCAGTAGGTGTTTTCCAAGTTCCGCCTGATCGGTAAGCTCCACGTCTTTCGGAGTTGCCAGGACTAGAGTTTTGTGTACATCTTATGTATATCTGTATATATGTTATGGGTAGGTCGGGGCCCTGTTCCGATCACAGTACATCTATCAGTAGAGGCTTGTAGGCATATCCTGTTGGTTAGTGCAGTATGTTGGGTTTGTATAAATTGGTGGTTTGTCAGCTGTAGTAGCTATGACGGCCTTGTCGGCCTAGCTTTATATTGATATTTAGTTAGTGCTAGTTTCCATTCAGTTTTATATTTTGCTTCGCAAATTGTCTTGCAAGGTGGCCCCATGGCCAAAGTATGACATTATGTGTTCAGAGTCCCTTAGTCGCAATTTGGTACGCCAGGTTAGGTGAGGCACGGGGTGCTTGTCTCGCTCCTAGGTTCGGGGCGTGACAAACTTGGTATCAGAGCAGTTCTGTCCTAGGGAATCTACAAGCCGTGTCTAGTAGGGTCTTGTTTATAGATGTGTTGTGCACCACATTATATAAGCAAGGAACTACAGGGCATTTAGGAGTTGGTTACACTTCTTTGAAATCTAAATCGTGCTATAGAACTGAGTTATAGGAAATTTGAATTAAACTTATGTGTTGGTGTTTGCATGCATAGATGACGGTGACTAGGAAGACTACGGCTAGCCAGAGGAGAGATACAGTAGTAGGTGAGGGGACCAGCAGGGTACCCCCAGTAGATGGGGCCCAGTCTGAGGCTCAAGGCGAGACCCCTACTCAGCCATTACCGGCTCCTCCACCAACTACGGAGATTCCTAGGGAAACCGCACATCCAGTTCCCCCTCCACTTCCATCAGATCAGGACTTAAGGAGTGCGGTGCATTTGTTGACACAGTTGGTAGCTACCCAGCAACATGCTAGGGCATCAGCTAGTGCAGGAACTTCTGAGGGGTCTGGGAGTTCAAGGGTCCGAGAGTTTATTGCTTTGAGTCCCCCAGAGTTCACGGGGACAGATCAGAGGGAGGACCCGCAGGATTTCATAGATCAGCTTCACAGGATCTTTCGTGTTATGCATGCCACGGAGAAAGAGGCAGTTGAGCTAGCAGCTTTTCGACTCCGAGATATAGCCATCCTTTGGTATGAGGGATGGGAGAGGTCCAGGGGACGTGATACACCTCCAGCTATTTGGGAGAATTTTTCAGATGCTTTCCTTGACCAGTACTTACCGCGGGAGATCCGACAGGCTCGAGTCGATCAGTTTCTAGCCCTCAAGCAGGGTAATATGAGTGTTCGAGAGTATAGTCTCTGTTTTGACTCATTGGCCAGATATGCACCATCCATAGTTTCTACTATGCGGGACAGGATTCACAGGTTTATAGCAGGGTTAGCCCCAGAGTTAACCGAGGCATGTGCCACCGCTGCATTGCAGGATAGTATGGATATCTCCCGGATTCAGGCATTCGCCCAGAATATAGAAAGGGGTAGGCGTCGGCAGCAGGGTACAGAGAGGGCTGAGCAAGGGCAACGTAAGAGGATGAGATTTCCCAGGTCTCAGGAGCAATCTCAGGGTAGTTATAGGACCCAGTACTTCGAACGGCCACCTAGGCCTCCGCCACCTCAGTTACAGGGTTACGGGTATGACCGCTATACTCAGTCAGGACCAGGTGAGAGCTCACGGGCGTCGGGTTTGCAGCGACAACGAGGTTCTGCGCAGACATGGTCATTTCCTCCGCGGTGTGACATCTGTGGTAAAGGACACTTGGGTCAATGCCGAGCAGGTTCTGATGCTTGTTATACATGTGGGCGTCCGGGGCATATGATGCGAGATTGCCCAAATAGAGATTCTGGGGGAATGGCACAACCAGCGAGTTCAGCAACAGGATCGTCTATGTCCGTGCATCCTTCAAGGCGTGAGTCTCAGTCTTCGGCTGGTAGAGGTCGAGGCAGAGGTAGAGGTTCCAGTTCATGTGGTAATCAGAACCGTATCTATGCTTTAGCGGGTCGACAGGACCAGGAGTCTTCACCAGACGTTGTGACAGGTATATTAACCATTTGCTCTCACGATGCTTATGCTTTGATAGACCCAGGATCTACTTTATCGTATATTACCCCATTTGTCGCGAGGAAGTTTGGTATAGTGCCTGAAATACTAAGTGATCCTTTTGCGGTATCTACACCGGTCGGAGAATCGATTATTGCTAGACGGGTTTACCGAGGTTGTACGGTGACAATTTGTAGTCGTCAGACCTCAGCTGACCTAGTTGAGCTAGAGATGATGGACTTTGATGCTATCATGGGCATGGACTGGTTGGCAGCTTGCTATGCCACAGTTGATTGCCGAGCAAAGGTAGCCAAATTTCATTTTTCGGGTGAGCTAGTCCTTGAATGGGTAGGTAATACACCAACACCCAGAGGTAGGTTTATTTCCTATCTGAAGGCGAGGAAAATGATCGCAAAAGGGTGCATTTATCATATTGTGCGAGTTAGAGATGCAGATGCTGAGATACCTACACTTCAGTCTATTCCCATAGTCAAAGAGTATGCAGATGTGTTTCCAGATGAGCTTCCGGGTATTCCTCCAGAGCGAGAGATTGATTTTAGCATCGATTTGCTTCCAGGAACTCAACCAATATCCGTCCCTCCGTATAGAATGGCACCTGCCGAATTGAAGGAGTTGAAGGAGCAGTTAAAAGATTTGCTGGAGAAAGGTTACATTAGGCCCAGTACCTCACCTTGGGGTGCACCGGTACTATTTGTGCGGAAGAAAGACGGCTCGCTGAGGATGTGTATCGATTATAGGCAGTTGAACAAGGTAACTATTAAGAATAAGTATCCACTTCCAAGGATCGATGACTTGTTTGATCAGTTGCAGGGAGCTAGATGCTTTTCCAAGATTGATTTGAGGTCGGGGTACCACCAGGTCAGAGTTCGGGAAAAGATATTCCGAAGACAGCCTTCAGGACCCGATATGGCCACTTCGAGTTCCTTGTCATGTCCTTCGGGTTGACTAATGCACCCGCTGTATTTATGGACTTGATGAATAGCCTATTCCGGCCATTTTTAGATCTGTTCGTGATAGTATTTATTGATGATATTCTGGTTTATTTCCGTTCAGAGGATGAGCATGCGGACCACCTACGAGCGGTACTCCAAACCCTCCGTGATCGTAAGTTGTATGCTAAGTTTTCTAAATGTGAGTTCTGGTTGAAGTCTGTAGCATTCTTGGGGCATATTGTATCAGATGAAGGGATAAAGGTGGACACTCAGAAGATTGAGGCCGTGAAATCTTGGCCTAGACCTACCACTCCGACAGAGGTTCGTAGCTTTCTAGGCTTAGCAGGATACTATCGGAGGTTCGTAGAGGGTTTTTCTTCCCTTTCGGCACCATTGACGAAGTTGACACAGAAAGAAACTAAGTTTCAATGGACAGAGGCTTGTGAGCGGAGTTTCCAAGAGCTTAAGAACAAGTTGACCTCAGCTCCAGTTCTAACACTTCCAGAGGGTCTAGAGGGTTATGCCGTGTATTGTGATGCATCAGGTGTCGGGTTAGGATGTGTCCTGATGCAACATGGGAAGGTAATTGCATATGCTTCAAGGCAGTTGAGGAAGCACGAGAGGAATTATCCGACCCACGACCTCGAGTTAGCTGCGGTTGTCCATGCACTTAAGATATGGCGGCATTATTTATATGGTGTTCATGTTGATATATTTACTGATCATAAAAGCCTACAATATATTTTCAAGCAGAAAGAGTTGAATTTGCGACAGAGGCGATGGCTTGAGTTATTGAAAGATTACGATGTTAACATTCTCTACCATCCAGGGAAAGCTAATGTTGTAGCAGATGCCTTAAGTCGCCGATCTATGGGTAGCTTAGCACATGTAGAGCCCGAGAAAAGACAATTAGCTAGAGATATTCATCAATTGGCTTCGTTGGGGGTTCGGTTAGTAGATTCTGAGGATGGTGGAGTTGTAATCCAAAACGCTGCAAAATCATCCCTCATAGCTGAAGTCAAGGAAAGGCAGTATGAGGACCCAGAGTTGGTCGAGTTGAGAGAGCGAGTTCCGCAGCAGAAGAAGCCATTGTTAGAGCTCAAGGGAGATGGGGTTCTCAGATACAAGGGTCGTTTGTGTGTTCCAGATGTAGCAGGGCTACGAGACAGGATTATGTCAGAGGCAAATTGCTGCTATTTATAAAGATTGGCCATGTGTGGCATGCATAGTATGTTTCTGGCTACGTGCAGGTTGGTTTTAACCTAGTGTACGAAGGATACTCTGGAAAAAGTTTCCAAAGTCTCCAAGAGTAAACATTCGAGGACGAATGTTCCCAAGGGGGAGTGATGTTACACCCTATATTTTCGTATGTAAAAATGCGTCGTAAGTAAACTAATGTAGGACAAAAAAATGAGATAATATTTAAAAGTATATAAAGTAAGTTAATCATGTTACCTCTGAGGTTACAAATATTGAAGATCATGAACAACAAGTACAAAGAGGGTTGGACAGTTCAGAAGCTAAAGCAATTAAATAAAACAATGTTTCATCGAAAGTCGACAAGTTGGGAATGTTATAACATGTACCTTTGGGGTGAGACTAGGGTGATTAACATGATAAAGAGATTATGTTATGATTTATATTAGTCGTATTACATCCGTGTGTTATGTTTTTAAGTCAAGCGAGTTGTGGAACAAAAGTCGATGAAAGTCATCACAAGTTACATTCATAAGTTTTACTGAAACTTTGGGTCAAATGTAACTGCAATTTTCTCCCAATATACTTAGAGTTATGGTGTGTTCCACCCATCAAATTAAAGATCTATGAGTCTATTTTCCAACGCATTAAACCATTTTTCAATACGACATCGGAGTAGAGAGATATGTGCATTTTTGCGATACTGCGCAAGCTGCTAGGTGACAAGTAGGTGTGTCACCTACTTGCTTAAATGAAAGCCCAAAAATGGGCCATTTCGGGTCGTCCAAAGAGGCCTTTTTAGGGCCTATTTTCATCATATATTAGACTTAAAATAGAGCATAATAACCAGACATAAGCTCTGCAAAGAATCCTCCCAAAAATTTCCCACAAACCCTAATTGATTTTCTCTCCCTTTCAAGTTCCAATTGGAGGTAAAACTTAGAGTTTGAAGAACCAAGATAGGAGCTGAGTTATCCAAAAAATAAGGTGAGTTTACTGCTCTCTTTCATCCATTTTTTCTGCTGTAAATTCATGGTAAGTCGTTCTATACGTGTAAGAACTCACGGGACGGTGATCGGAAGCCGTGAGTTCGAGTTATTCACTTGTAGCGGACTGTTTTGTGGACTGTTTTGTGTTGCTGTTGGGCTGCGTGTTTTATTACTATTTTGTGGAGTTTTGGAGGAGGAAGGGGGTTTATAAACACCATATAAATGTAGGGTGGTTGGCTGGTCGTTCGTCATAACATTTTCGGATCGTTTGACACTACTACGGTGGTCGTTTTGTGTACGAAGAGATTGGGGTGTGTTGGGCTGTTTTGTAGTATTTGATGGTGTATATAGGGCTGGAAAATGATGTATATATGTTGTTATTGTTCTGTCCTTGTATTGTTGGTGTTATCTTGAAGTTGGAGGAAGGGCATATTATAGGGGAGATGCTGCCCGTTTTAATACAAAATAGGTTTGTCGTTCGTTGTGCGATAGTTGTACCTTTCGTAACTTAACGATAGTATTATTATCATTCTTGTAGATTAAGGTGTGAAGAGGTGAGTTCAACTTGGTGATTGAAAAGATTGTGATAAGGTATGTTAAGGCTAAGCCTTCCTTCATTTTGGCATGATCTCGTAGCTACATGTGTTAGTAATGAGACAAAAAGAGAAGTTCATATTCATGAATTTATTCACACTATTCTAGTCTCATAAGTTACAATATTATTCCTTATCGAGACTCTATATTCAATTTTAGTATTGTCTTCTTTCAGTCAAGAGAGCAGCAAGCCTATATATACAGTATTGCAGTATTTTCATTACCATCGAGCTATAATCGATGGGCAGGCCCCTATTGGGCAACCTCTGATCAGATGGAAAGTTATATACCGAGCCTACTGTGGCCGAGCGCCTATGAGCGAGCCCAGCATGGCCGAGATACATAGCCTAGTATGGCCGAGCGCCTATGAGCGAGCCTACTATGGCAGAGCAGTTATATATATACCGAGCCTTATAAGGCCGTACAATTATTTTACTTACTATATTGAAGGAGTTGAGTCAGTATCAGCAGGTAAGTATATCTCCAGATCATCTTTGACTCCCAGTTAATTTCAGTAATCATATTATCAGTTCAGTTTCAGAATTCAGTTATTTTATTGCCTTATATACTCGGTACATTATTTCGTACTGACGTCCCTTTTTTGGGGGCGCTGCATTTCATGCGTGCAGGTTCAGACAGACAGACGGGTAGACCTCCTCAGTAGGTATTTTCCGAGTTCCGCCTGATCGGTAAGCTCCACGTCTTTCGGAGTTGCCAGGACTAGAGTTTTGTGTACATCTTATGTATATCTGTATATATGTTATGGGTAGGTCGGGGCCCTGTTCCGATCACAGTACATCTATCAGTAGAGGCTTGTAGGCATATCCTGTTGGTTAGTGCAGTATGTTGGGTTTGTATAAATTGGTGGTTTGTCAGCTGTAGTAGCTATGACGGCCTTGTCGGCCTAGCTTTATATTGATATTTAGTTAGTGCTAGTTTCCATTCAGTTTTATATTTTGCTTCGCAAATTGTCTTGCAAGGTGGCCCCATGGCCAAAGTATGACATTATGTGTTCAGAGTCCCTTAGTCGCAATTTGGTACGCCAGTTTAGGTGAGGCACGGGGTGCTTGTCTCGCTCCTAGGTTCGGGGCGTGACAGGAGGTAGATAGAGGGGATTTTTGTGGCAATGGCTTTCAACCCGCCAGTTTCAAAATAATATAGAACAAGTGAGAGTAAGAGAACAACAGTGATTCCCCCGGTTCTTTTAGGGGAGTTAGGGGAGGGGTTTTTATAGTGTTCAATTAACCAAAATCAAAAAAGGAAAACATCAATCAAATCACAAAAATAAGGAAAAAGTAGCATGCAAAATCGATTTTGAATCCGATTAGTAGAAAACCAGACAAACCCTAATTGACAGAAATCAAAGATTAGCCGAAGATATTTGTGAATCAGACCCATATAGCCTTGCTATTAACGTATATAGACGAAATATCATCTTGATCTTAATGATTAAAGCTGATTTCACATGATTCCAGGTCTGCTACTTGCAAAATATAGGCAAGTACTAAGTGATACCATAATCATATAAGTAACACGGAGATGAAGCATATATGGAAGGCAAATCATAGGAGGATTCCATATCAAGGTTGGAACCAGAGAGAATTAAAGGGTGTGGCGGCTATGGTTTGTGAAGAAGAAGAGGGGAATAGAGAGAGTAGAGGCGGCTGAAGTGTGAAAAATGGGATTAGGATTAGAGGGGAAGGATATATGGAAAGGGGTTAGTTTATTAGGGGCCGTTGATCATTTAAGATCAACGGCCAAGATCGGATAGGAAACATGCGTGTCAAATGAAAATCACTTAATTAAATTGTTAAATAAAATATAAAATGCTATTTATGCAACTTAATACTTTAAAACAATAGTTGAAGATTAAAAAAATGCAAAAATATTATTTTGACCTTAAATGAAATGGCAAATGCAATTAATTATAAAATGTAGGCAATTATTGCAAAATTACGTATTTGGCCTAAAAAGTGCAAATGTAATTATATAAAATGGAGTGAAAATACTGTAAAACATATATGTGGATGAAAAATAATAAATTTGGATAATTAAATCATCACAGAATAATTTAAGGGATAATTAATAAATATTTAACTAAATTAAATGTAAGAAAATTGATTTTAAAGCTCTGAAAATTGCAAAAAATTAGAAAAAAACTTGTATAATTCTTGTAAATTAAATAATAATGCGAAATGACATTTTGAAAATATATATACTATTTGGAAAAATATGAGGGCAAAATTGGGTATCAACAGCAACTGATCAAACAAGTCATCGATCCTTGGAAGTGGATACTTATTCTTAATAGTTACCTTGTTCAACTGCCTATAATCCATACACATCCTCGGCGAGCCGTCTTTCTACTGCACAAATAGTACTGGTGCACCCCAAGGTGAGGTACTGGGTCTGATGAAACCTTTCTGTAACAAATCTTTTAACTGCTCCTTCAACTACTTCAATTCGGTAGGTGCCATTCTATACGGAGGGATAGATATTGGTTGAGTTCCGGGAAACAAATCGATGCTAAAATCAATTTCTCGCTCCGGAGGAAAACCTAGAAGCTCATTTGGAAACACATCTGCAAACTCTTTGACTACTAGAATATACTGAAATGTAGGTATCTCATCATCTGCATCTCTAACTCGCACAATATGATAAATGCTCCCTTTTGCGATCATTTTCCTCGCCTTTAGATAGGAAATAAACCTACCTCTATGTGTCGCTGTATTACCTACCCATTCATGGACTGGCTCAGCCGGGAAATGAAATCTGGCTGCCTTTACTCGGCAATCAATAGTGGCATAGCAAGCTGCCAACCAGTCCATGCCCATGATAGCATCAAAATCCGTCATCTCTAGCTCAACTAGGTCAGCTGAGGTCCGACGACTACAAACTGTCACTGTACAACCTCGGTAAACCCGTCCAGCAATAATCGGTTCTCTGACCCGTATAGATACCGCAAAAGGATCATTTAGTATTTCAGGCACTTTACAAATTTTCATGCGATAAATGGTGTAATATACGATAAAGTAGATCCTGGAACTATCAAAGCATAAGCAACGTGAGAGCAAATGGTCAATATACCTGTCACAACATCTGGTGAAGACTCCTAGTCCTGTCAACCCGCTAAAGCATAGATATGGTTCTGATTACCACCTGAACTAGAACCTCTACCTCTACCTCGACCTCTACCAGCCGAAGACTGAGACTCGCGCCCTGAAGGATGCACGGACATAGATAATCCTATTGCTGAACTCGCCGGTTGTTCCATACCCCCAGAATCTCTATTTAGGCAATCTCACATCATATGCCTCGGACGCCCACATGTATAACAGGCATCTGAACCTTCTTAGCATTGGCCCAAGTGTCCTCTACCACATATGTCACACCGCAGAGGAAATGACCATGTCTGCCCTGAACCTCATTGTCGCTCCAAACCCGATGCCCATGAGCTCTCACCTGATCCTGAGTGAGTATAATGGTCATACATGTAACCCTCTAACTGAGGTGGCGGAGGCCTAGGTGGCCGTCCCAAGTACTTGGGCCTATAACTACCCTAAGACTGCTCCTGAGACCTGGGAAATCTCATCCTCTTACGCTGCCCTTGCTCAGTCCTCTCTGTACCCTACTACTGATGCCTACCCCTTTCTATATTTTGGGCGAATGCCTGAATCCAAGAGATATCCATACTATCCTGCAATGCAGTGGTGGCGCATGCCTCGGTCAACTGTGAGGCCAACCCTGTTGTAAACCTGTGGATCCTGTCCCACATAGTAGCAACTATGGATGGTGCATATCTGGCCAATGAGTCAAAACGGAGACTATGCTCTCGAATACTCATATTGCCCTACTTGAGGGCTAGAAACTGATCGACCCGAGCCTGTCGGATCTCCCGCGGTAAGTACTGGTCAAGGAAGGCATCTAAAAATTCTCCCAAATAGCTGGAGGTACATCACGTCCCCTATACCCCTCCCATCCCTCATACCAAAGGATGGCTATATCTCGGAGTCGAAAAATTGCTAGCTCAATAGCTTCTTTCTCCGTGGCAAGCATAACCCGAATGATCTTGTGAAGCTGTTCTATGAAATCATGCGGGTCCTCCCTCTGATCTGTTCCCGTGAACTCTGGGGGAGTCAAAGCAATAAACTCCCGAACCGCTGAACTCCCAGTCCCCTAAGAAGATCCTGCATTAGTTGATGCCCTAGCCTGTTGTTGGGTAGCTACCAACTGTGTCAAAAAATTCATCGCACCCCTCAAGTCCTGATCTGATGGAAGTGGAGGGGATATGGATGTGCGGTATCCCTAGGAATCTCCTCATGTGGTGGAGGAGCTGGCAATGGTTGGGTAGGGGTTCTCGCCTTGGGCCTCAGACTAGGCCCCATCTACTGGGGGTACCCTGCTGGTCCCCTCACCTGCTGCTGTATCTCTCCTCTGGCTAGCCGTAGTCTTCCTAGTCACCGTCATCTGTGCATGCAAACACCAACACATAAGTTTAATTCAAATTTCCTATAACTCAGTTCTATAGCACGATTTAGATTTCAAAGAAGGGTAACCAACTCCTAAATGCCCTGTAGTTCCTTGCTTATATAATGTGGTGCACAACACATCTATAAACAAGCCCCTACTAGACACGGCTTGTAGACTCCTTAGGATAGGAATGCTCTGATACTAAGTTTGTCACGCCCCGAACCTAGGGGCGAAACTGGCACCCGATGCCTCACTTAACATAGCATACCAACTTGCGACTGAGGGATTCTGAACATACAATGTCATACTTTGGCCATTGGCCCACATTGCAAGACAATTTGTGAAGCAAAATATAAAACCGAACGGAAACTAGCTTTGACTAAACATCAATATAATGATGGCCCGACAAGGATGTCATAACTACTACAGCTGACACACCAACAAAATATACATACAGAGACTACAAGCCCAACATGCTGCACTAACTGATCAGATATATCTACAAGCCTCTACTGATGGATGTACTGTGATCAGAACAGTGCCCCGACCTACCCATAACATATACACACAATATGTACACAAAACCCTAGACTCAGCAACTCCGAAGAACGTGGAGTTTGCCGATCAGGCTAAACTCGGGCAACACCTACAGAGGAGGTCTACCCGTCTGTCTATCTGAACATGCACGCATGAAATACAGCGTCCCCAGAAAAAGGACGTCAGTACAAAATAATGTATCGAGTATGTAAGGCAATAAAATAACTGAAAGATGAAACTAAACTAATAATATAATAACTAAAAGTAACTGGGAGTCAAAGATGATTTAGAGATATACTTACCTGGTTATACAGACTTAACTCCTTCAATAGAGTAAGTAAAATAAATGTGTGGCCCTATAAGGCTCGGAACATGTAATTGCTCGGCCGTAGTAGGCTCGCTCATAGGCGCTCAACCATATTAGGCTCTGTATCTCGGCCATCCCGGGCTCGTCATAGCTGCTCGGCCATAGTAGGCTTGGTATATAACTTACCATCTGATCAGAGGTTGCCCAAAAGGGGCCTGCCCCCTGATTATAGCTCGATGGTGGTGAAAATACTGTAATACTGTATAGAGAGAGACCCTCTGCTCTCTTGACTGGAAGAAGACAATACTCAATTGAATATAAAGTTTCGATAAGGGAAAATAGTGTAACTTATGAGACTAGGATAATGTACATAAATTCGGGAGTATGAACTTCTCTTTATGCCTCGTTATCAAACACATGTAGTTACGAGATCATGCCAAAATGAAGGAAGGGCTTAGCCTTAACATACCTTATCACAATCTTTCCAATCACCAAGTTGAACTCGCCTCTTCGCACCTTAATCTACAACAAGGATAATAATACTATCATTAAGTTACGAAAGGTACAACTATCACACAACGAACGACAAACTTATTTCGTATTAAAACGGGCAACATTTCCCCTATAATCCTTACTTCCTCCAAATTCAAGATAACACCAACAACACAAGAACAAAACGATATCACCATATATATATTATTTTACAACCTTATATACACCACAAAACACTACAAAACAGCCCAACACACCCCAATCTCTTCATATACAAAACGACCACCGTAGTAGTGTCAAACAGCTCGAAAATGTTACGACGACGACCAGACCATCCACCCTGAATTTATGTGGTGTTTCTCCACACCCTTTGTCCTTCAAAACTCCACAAAATAGTAGTGAAATATGCATCCCAACAGCAACATAAAACAGTCCACAAAATAGTCCGCTACAAGTGAATAACTCGAACTCACGGTTTTCGATCACCGGCCTGTGAGTTCTAGCAAGTATAGAACGACTTACCATGCATTTACAGAAGACAAAAATGGATGAAAGAGAGCAGTAAACATACCTTATTTGTTGGATAACTCAGCTCCTATCGTGGTTCTTCAAACTCTAGGTTTTACCTCCAATTACAACTTGAAAGGGAGAGAAAATCAATTAGGGTTTGTGGGCAATGTTTGGGAGGATATTTGCAGAGCTTATGTCTGGTTATTATGCCGTATTATCAGTCTAATATATGAATGAAATAGGACTTTAAAGGGCCTCTTTGAACGACCCGAACTGGCCCATTTTCGGACTTTCATTTAAGCAAGTAGGTGACACACCTACTTGTCAACTAGCAGCTTGCACAATCTCACAAAAATGCATATATCTCTATATTCCGATGTCGTATTGACAAACGATTCAATGCGTTAAACACTAGACTGATAGATCTTAAACTTGATGGGTGGAACACCCCAAAACTCTAAGTATATTGGGAGAAAAGCACAGTTAAATTTGACCCAAAATTTGGGTAAAACTTATGAACATAACTTGTGATGACTTTCATCGACTATTGTTCTACAACTCGCCTGACTTCAAAACATAACACACGACTATCATACGACTAACATAACTCTTAACGTAACCTCCTTATCATGTTAAGCACCGTAGTCTCACCCCAAAAGTACATGTTATAACATTCCCAACTTATCGACTTTCGATGAAACATTATTTTCTTCAATTCCTTTAGCTTCTGAACCTTCCAACCCTCTTTGTACTTGTTGTTCATGATCTTCAACATTTGTAACCTCCGAGGTAAAATGATAACTTACTTTATATACTTCCAATGATGATCTCATTTTTGGTCTTACATTAGTTTGCTTACGACGCACTTTTACGTAAGCAAATATAGGGTGTAATAAATAATTCCAGGCTTGTGCTCATGGCCTCATCGTTTGATTCTTCGGTCGCATATCGTAATCTGAGGCTCGGGTTTCCCACTTCATTCGGTATTAGTGCTTTGGCATCATAGACCAATGATAATGGGGTGGCCCCGGTACTAGATTTCAAAGTCGAGACTTCGAGCAGAACTTTCTTCCACTTCCCTTTGGCATCGGTCAACCTCTTTTTCAAGTTTTGGAGTATGGTCTTGTTTGTAGATTCCTCATTTCCGCTCCTACTAGGGTGATATGGTGTGGATAGTATCACCCTATCCACACCATGGTGTGGAGTATGGTCTTCAAAAAACATGTTACCTTGCTGCTGATGAATTATTTCCCATTATCACACAATGTCATCCCAAATGAAGTCAATGACTTCTTTTTCCGGTAATTTTTTGAACGCTTGAGCTTCGACCCATTTAAAAAAAACTCTATCATGAACAATACGAATTGATGTTTACCGGGTGCCCGCGGCAGGGGACCGACGCTGTCCATTCCCTATTTCATGAACGTCCATAGGGACAAAGCCGAATGGAGAAACTCTCTGTGTTCGTGAATCATCGGTGCACATCTTTGACAGCCGTCTGTAAGGCCCCGTAAAATTTCACCTAAAACCCGGGGTTTTGTGGGCCGTCTGTAAGGCTCCGTATATTTCACCTAAAATATTTCGAATATTCTTATGATATTATGTTGTTCTTCGGGGGCATGTTCAAAACATTCGTCATGTATTAAATATTGTGATTTCAAGTCAAGTTCAAATGAAAGTTGATATGTCGAATTGTGTAAGAAATATCCAAGTGCTTATCACCTTTATTTGCTCACATGTATAATTAAAAGTTTAAATTTGAAAAGCCTTGTTGTTGATTATCCGTAATTATATTTGAAAGTGAAAGAAGAGGGCATGAAATATGATGTGCCGACAACGTGCCAAAATCGATATTGTGTTATGGCCTTTGGTGTCCATGAAATGAATGATATATAAAAGTTTATGATAGGTTAGTTACTGAGGAAGGGTAGGTTAAAATAACCCAACCCCAAAACTACACATGCCGGTGTAGGAGTAATTGTGGGGTAAATCCTTGTGTCAATGTGATGAAGTTGTTTCCCCTTATATGGGATGAGATTGATATGTTGAGATGTTTTCCCTTAAATGGGATGAGTTAATTACAAGATGTGATGTGATGTCGACCCACATGACATTTTGGTGAGACAGCTTAGCCGATCTGGCTGAGATCGAACGCCATGCCGCGCACATGGTGGTATTGTGAGTGGATGTCTCGGGGTGAGACGGCTTAGCCGATCGGGCTGAGATAGGGCCCTCGTGCTAAAAACACGATGGAGTATCAGTGTTTATGATATCCCAACTTAAAAATTTAACTTTCCCTAACTTGACGCCTTGTTACTATTTGAGTGTCTTATTGATTTCATGTTTCCTTCTCCGTTTACTGTTACTCGTTCTATTGAGAGGGTGTTTAGTTTTACATACTGGTACTATTCCATATGTACTAGCTCCCTTTTGCTGGGGGTGCTGCATTTTTAATGGATGCAGGTGGTTCCATAGCAGGTGGTGTTGATCCGTGATAGCAGCCCGTCCTCTCCTCAACTGACTTGGTGAGCCCCACATCATTCTAGGGTCCTGTATCTATTGTCCTTTGTACATAGTATTTTGAGGTATACCCAGGGCCTTATTGTTGGCACTATCGTAACACTCTTTTGTTTCAGTTAGAGGCTCCGTAGACATAGTGTGATTTGTATCTTGTTTTGGGAAAGTTAATCTAAAATTGATGTAATTGTATCACATGATCCACTTCAAACTATGATTGTATAGTGTACGATTTGGGAGACTTGTTAATGATGTAACTTATGGAAATAAACTGGTGTTATCCACATGACCTCTTACTATCTAATTGACGAAATGTATCTTCTCTTTATTCATGGGTGATTTGGGTAGACGGCATTGTGCAGGCTTGCTTGACCGGGGTACCTCGGTTTAGCACTGGTCGTGCTCCCCAAGGTTAGGGCGTGACAAGCTTGGTATCAGAGCCTAAGGTTTTAAAGTGTCCTAGGATGTCTCAGTGCCGTGTCTAGTAGAGTCTTTCTTATCGGTGTGTTATCGACCACATCTATAATTAGGAGGCTACTTGGGCATTTAGGAATAATACTCTTCTTTGATATTCTAGATCGTGCGAAAAGATGACAGTAAGATTGTTCCTCCTTTAACTCACGCATTGCTCTAACTTTCAGTACATGGCGCCTAGAGAGAAACAAGAACTGGCCAAGGAGCCAATGCCACCCCAGAAGTGGTAGTCGATTCTTTGCTTGATGATGTATGTAAGAATATTTCTCCGACTACTACACTACCTGATTCTACTACACCTGACCAGAATGCACCAGTTCCTGCACCTACTGAGGGTGCAACTATTCCACCCACGACTGATATTCCAGTTCCACCTCCAGCCCCAACTTCCAGTCGTAGTGTGTCTCATAGGGATCTTAGGGGAGCCATAGAGATGTTGGCTCAGATAGTGGCTTCCGAGCCCAGAGATCGAATGTTGCACCCACCTCTTCTAGTCTGCTAGGGGTTTCTGCTTGTTCCAGGGTGAACAGGTTTCTTCAGTTGGATCGTCCAGAACTTTATTGATGAGATGCACAAGGCCCTCTGAGTTATGCGTGCTACTGAGACGGAGGGAGTGGAGTTTGCCTATTACCGCTTGAAAGGGGTGGCCTATTCTTGGTTTGAGATGTGGGATGAGTCCCGTGAGGAGGGGAGTCCTTCGGCGAGGTGGAGTGAGTTTGCTAACACCTTTATCGACCATTTCTTGCCTGTCGAGACAAGGGCAGCCCTTCCCGCCGAGTATGAGAGCATGAAACAAGGTATCATAAGTGTGTGGGAGTATCATATGAGATTCGCACGCCTGTATAAGTATGCAATCTACATGTTTCCCACTGTGGAGGCTAGAGTGCGCCGGTTTGTGCAGGGCCTTAGCCCCTTAGTTATTAATGTGGCCGCTACAGCTGCTTTGACTTGCGATATGAAGTATGGTAAGATGGTGGCATTTGATCAAGCCACAGAGACACGCAAACTGAAGAAAATAATAGAGCGAGAGGGTAGGCATAGGGCCCGGTCAGCGGGCAACATTAGTGGTACTTCTGGTGGTGGTGGTGGCAGGTCAGTATTTAGGGGAGGGTCGTCAGGGCCACCTCAGTCCTTTGCTCAGCCTTTGGTTAGTGCACAGTGACCGGGGGCTAGTCAGCAGTAGTGGAGTCGTTTTAGCCCATCCAGGTCAACAAGGGATCTTACCAGCAGGGTCGGCCTGGTGGGAGATTTCAGGAGCAGCGAAAGCCCCTATGCCCTATGTAACACACCGAAAAATTTCAAAGTACTTAAGCGCTATTAAGAAAGTTGATGTGTGCTAATTATATTATTTTGTGTCCGAGCGAGGACTATTAATAAGATGGATATCAATTGGATATTATAATAAGTGTACGAGGCATATTATAAGTTATGTGGGGTCTAAGGAGAGCCCTAAGTCCAAGTCAAGTTGGAAATTTCATGATACACTAAAGTTTCAAATGGGTACGAACAAGACCAAACTTTGGACGAGCATATCTACATATATATAAGGAGTTATGTGATGGATGACCTATCAAGTTAAATCCCTCCGAGTCTAGTTTCTAGCGCTTCAAGTCATTTATCATTTGGACATTTCTACAAGAAGTTATCACCAAATTACTAAAGTATAGCAGAGGAGTGAAATGCGGATGCAAAGCATCCGAGGCCGCATCCGAAAGAAGGGCTCGCAGTGAAGTGCTGCCATAGCATCGAGGGCAGCATCCGAAATCCATAAATCTGGGCCTATAACTACAATTTCGGGGTTCATTTTCCCCACTTCACTTGGACAAATTTTGGAACTCTTCTCCACTCTCTCAAGACCACCAACTCCCCTCCTCTTCAAGGTAAGAAATCCCCATTATCTTGGTGTGAACTTCCATCATTTCTATACTAGTATTGATGAAATGTACACATAAAATACACAGATCTTCAAGAAATTTCTTCAAGAACTCAAATGAGGGTTTTGCAAGATTTCTTCCAAAAGATATTCCTACACCCTAAACTTACATGTATGGATATATTATGGGAATATGAGTATGAATTAAGTATTGGAACTTATGGCAGGTGATTGAAAGCCATAAGTTCCCAATTTAAATACATAACCATTGTAGAGATTGAAAGGTTATTAATTGATGGAATTTTGTTGGTTGGGTGTGGATGGACGGTCATGTATGTGATGTATGTAATGTTGGAAGTTATGAATTGTTCACAATAAAGAATGCTAGGCGTAAATGGAACAGCTCAACAAGGGAAAACTAATGTGTAGCAACGATCCCACAATATACACTTCAACAACAGGGAAGCTAACACGAGTCAAATAATTCTAAATAAAACAAGTCGACTAAGATATAGGATATCTAAACTTCTTTTAAGTTTGAGGAAATTACGAAGGATATTCAACAATTCAATTAAGGATAAGCAGCGGAAAGATAATCATAACCTCAATTAAGACTGAACAATTATTGGATGAGATAATAATAATTCCAAATAAAGATAAGCAGTTATGAAAAGATAGCATGACAATAGAAGAGGAAAAATCTTGAGTTACGTCAAATAAGAGTCAAATAGGCAATAAGAGTGAATCCTGAAGCAATTAATTCAAATTAAAGCATGTAGAGCTGAAACTAGTAAATAGGAATTTAATCATACCAAGAACAACTTCATACTCAGTGAATATAAGGATCTAAGAACCCTAATAGGCCAACTTTCCATAAATAAGTCTGAGTACCCATTCGTCACCTCGCATACATGGAGTACAATCAACATAGAAGACTCAAAACCTAAGGGGAAATCCCCCACATAAGGTTGGACAAGATACTTACCTCAAAGTAGACAGACTGATACTGAAAAATGAACTTCTCTGGCGAAATGACCTCCGAACGGCTCAAATCTAACCAAAATAACTTCAAAACACAAATAAAACTCAAAAGGAAATATTCTGGACCATAAAGCCTCAATTTTTATCAAAATCAAAAATCGGCCCAAAAGTCTACCCCCGGGCCCGCACCTCGAAACCCAAAATTTTTTACAAAACCTGAACACCCGTTCCGATACGAGTACAACCATACTGAAATTATCAAATTCTGATACCAATTCGTCCCTTAAAACATGATTTTTCATTTTGAAATTTTCTTCAAAACCCTCCATTTCCCTCAACTCAAAACACAAATTAAATGATAAAAATAAACATAAAATAATGGAATATATTAAATTTTAGGTGAGGAACACTTACCCAATCGATTTGCTTGAAAAACCCACAAAGAATCGCTCAAAACCGAGCTCTGGAACTCCAAAAATGGTGAAAATGTCAAACCCTTGGAATAGAGGACTTTATATTCTGCCCAGATGTTTGTGCATCACGAACGCGGAGAAAGGAATGCATTTGTGAAGAAGAAAAGTGGGATCTGCCCAGTTGTGCTTCGCGAATGCGACAACACATTCGCAAACGCGGAGAGGGATAATCTTATGGCCCAATGACTGCTCTTCGCGAACGCGTAAAGTGGTACGCGAACGCGGAGAGTGAAATGGCATAGCTATGTGAACGCGTAAGAGACAAGCGAATGCGAAGAGGAAAATGATCACCAGTACCCAGGGCCTGGTTTGCACTTCGCGAACGCGTGATAGGGAATGCAAACGCGAAGAAGGGGGTGGCAGAACTTCGCGAATGCGAGAGGGTGACTGCAAATGCGAAGAGGAAATATTTCACCCTCCAAAATAACACAATGCGAACACGAAGGAAAAAAAGAGAACGCAAAGGAAAGGAAGCGAACGCGATGAAGGAAACAAGATGACAAATAACAACAGTTCAAAATAGGAGGAAATGACCCGTAGCCCATCCGAAACACACCCGATGCCCCCAGGACCCCGTCTAAACACACAAACAAGTTCCATAACCTAACACGGACTCGATCGGGGTCTCAAATCACATCAAACAATGCCGAAAATACAAATCGCACCACGAATCAAACTTATGAACTTTCAAAACTTCTAACTTCTAAACCTCATGCCGAAACCTATCAAACCAACCCAGAATGATGTAAAATTTTGCAGGCAAGTCCCAAATAGAATAACGGAGTTGTTCCAACTCTCGGAACTACATTCCGACCCCGATATCAAAAAGTCCACTTCCGGTCCAAATCTCTAAAATTTTGACTTTCGCCATTTCAAGCCTAAATCAGCTACAGACCTCAGATTCACAGTCCGGACATGCTCCTAAGTACAAAATCACCCAACGAAGCTAACAGAACCAACAGAACTCCATTCCAAAGTCATCTTCATATAGTTATGACTACGGTCAAAATCCTAAGATTTAAGCTTTCATTTTAGAGACTAAGTGTCCTAAATCACTCTGAATCATCCGGTAACTGAATTCAACCATGCACGCAAGTCAATACAAATAATATGAAGCTGCTCAGGGCCTTATGCCGCCAAACGGGACATAAATTTTCAAAACAACCTGCCGAGTCGTTACACTCAAGAATTATATAATCAAAACTTGTTCCGAATGTTCCTATCACATTATGTTATCCTTTGGGAATGTGTTCAAGAATGATATGTTTATTAAAATGCTATGTCTTTGAGTCATATTCAAAATGAAGGTTATGATGCCAAATTGTGTGAGAAAATCTCAATATTCTGAAGACTATTAATTGCTCATATGTGTACCAAATTCTTGATTCAAAATATCTTGTTGTTGATAATCTATAAATATGCTTGAAAATGCAATAAGTGAATTGGGGATATAGAGTGTGGCCAATGGTCCAAGAATTTAAGTTATGATTGTGGCTAGTAGTGCAAATGAATTGAGAGGATGCGATAGAGAATATGAAATGAGCCTAAAGGCTTTTGTACTCTATTCATGCCCGTAAGTGGCTGTTTTAACTAACGCTTTGCGTTATAAATATATCCAGTGTGATTCTAGTTCTTACATACTCATGTGTTGAAATTGTACATTGTCATTTCTCCGGAAGAGTATTGCAAGAATAAATGGTGTATTGATTGTTTATGATTTTGATGTGTGTTTCTATTGCTGGTCAGTATGCCCCATTCTTTGGGAAGAAACCTTTTGTGTTTAAAGATTCCATTACTAATGAATTTGAGGTATATGATTGTTGAAATATTCTATATGTTTGATAATTGATGGTGATCTTTGAAATTGAAAGAGGTGAAAGTGTGAAATATGAAATACGGCCACCGTGTCATGAATGAAGAATCTTGTGAATGGACAAATGAGCCAAGGGAATATTGTTGTTTTGAGTGATTGGAAATATTAATGAGAAGTTATACATAGTAAAAGATGTTGAGGTGAGTACAATTGTATTTATGTTAACTTTTTGTGCAAATCAAATCAAAAATATTTTTGGGAGCATCATTAGCAAAACCGAGGAAGGGTGGGTCATAAGGCCCACATCTGAAACTACACGTGCCGATGTACGGGTGGATTGTGGTTATTCCCCTTTTTCGGGATGATATTAAAATATTTGTGAAATTGTGATTATTCCCTTTAATTGGGATGAAAGTAGTAATAATTGTGAATTGGAAAAGTCAACCCGCATGACATATGTGGGAAGGCGGCCTAGCTGATCGGGTGGAGATCAGACGCTATGTTGCGCACATGGTGGCACTACTCTTGGTAACAACTTTCTTTCGCATCACATGTCAACCCACATTGTTCGTGGGGAGATGTCCTAGACGATCGGGGGTGATCGGACTGCGTGCTAACAAAGACGGTGGTATATCGCTGCTAATGATCTCCCAACCAAAATTGTATATGATGTTCGTATTTTGAAAATTATTATGTTTTAACTGGACATTTGGATATTGTTGATTGTGACTTACTATTTCTATGTGTTGCCTTTTCTTATATGGGTATTATATTTTGAAAGAGGACTTTTAGCTATACATACTAGTGCTATTTGACGGTACTAACCTCCTTTTTGCTGGGGGTGCTGCATCTTTAATGGATACAGGTTGTTCTATAGTAGGCGGCATTTATCAGTGATAGAGGTACACTCTCTTCAGCTGACTTGGTAAGACCCACTTCATTTCGAGGTCATGTATCTTTTCTTTCTCATGTACTTTGTGGTTGAGGTATAGTCAGGGCCTTTTTGCCGGCTTTTCCATATTTTATTTAAACGCTCCGTGGAAAGGTTGTGGGTGGTATTTGATGTGAGGAATTGAATTAGAAATGTTGGTATTTGGAAATCATCTTTTTCATTAATTCTATAAACTCGTAATATTTTGGAAATTATGAATGAAGCTGCTAATGGGAATGAAATAAGAGTTGTTAATGAAATCTTCTCAGTGTTTGATTAATGGAGTACATCTCCTCTTATTTCATGAATGAGTTTGGGTAGAATGAAATCTAACATGCTTGCTCAGCCGGGTTTTATCGGTTGAGCGTCGGTCGCGCTCCCCGAGTTTGGGGTGTGACAAACTTGGTATCAGAGCCTAAGGTTTTAAAGTGTCCTAGGATGTCTCGGAGCCGTATCTAGTATAGTCCTTCTTATCGGTGTGTTGTCGACCACGTCTATAATGAGGAGGCTACTTGGACATTTAGGAATTTCACACTTCTTTGATACTCCATATCGTCTGATAGAGCTCAAGATAGGAAGCTAATTTCCTCGTCATGTCTCATTTTCCATATGAGTAACCCACAGGTTCGAGGATACCAAGAAGGAATGAAAGAACAAGTTTCTAGGGGAAATATCTTTGTTCCTATTAATGTCACCACACCACTAGATCATGTTGTGACAGAACCTAAGAAATGAAAGAGGGTTGTTTGTACCAATAAGCCGGGATGTTTGATATGAAATAATAGCCACTCGGGTTTATGTTGGATGATTCTTCAAATATGTTATGGTTGTGGAAAGAGGGGGGCACAAGAAGAGAAAATGCCCTAGGTTGGATACACCCATCCCGATTTGCCCGATGTGCGAGAATAAATATTTGGCATCATGTTGTGAGTATGCTCAGAAGCGTGTTAGGGTTGGTAGATTTGGGTAATTCCAAAGGTCTATACAATGAGCTGTTCCAGAAATTGTTACTCCCGCCATGAAGGCTTGGAGAAAGACTAAGGAGAATGCTTATGATGTATGCAAAAAGGGTGAATATCAGGTAAGTGGGGCAAGTCAGTTTAGCGGACCCCGTCCTCATTGTGTGAAGTGTATGAGATGTCATTCGGGAGTGTGTCACTATGTTACTAATGTATGTTTTGGATGTGGAATAGACGGGCATCAATTAAGGTACAACCCTGTCAATCTAAAGTCATCAAGTAAGTCACTCCTTAGTACATCATTATGAACACTGTGTTATTTTCCTTTTTGTATATGTACATCCATTTTGAAGAGGCCTACATAAATATGGTGTTAACCAAAATGTTGAATCACAAAACATTGCATACCTTCTGAACGAGACACATTATTCATGAAGCCACTCTATAACAAATTCTCTTATTTACAACCACCTGTGGAATTGAGCTTTATAATTATGTCCTTGAAATTGAGTTATAACTCTACGGATAATACTTTCCAACTGCTTTCCTAACTTCTCAACAAGGGACTATACCTGATGGATTTCTTACAGAATTGTTTGATTCGAATGAATAACATCTGCTCACTTGTGCCTATACACGCACCATCATAACATTTACCTATGTGGTATCATATCTAATGTAAAGCAGCCTAGTGTTGAGATCCTTCCTGGGCCACTCTTTTCTATCCGGTGTATATGGCTCATATTTTTGGAACAATCACTTTACTCCATTGTAAATATTATCATAAATCCTTTTCTCTATTTAGTAACATAAGAGCATATCGCATCACCTATCATATGTGTAACTATCAATTGAAAGGGGTCACTTGTCCACATAAACGTTTCTGGGAAATTTGAGATTTTCACAAATTCATCGTATCTCTAGTCCTCTCATATAGGATCAACTATTGGCAAAGGTTAAGTTGTGAGAATGAAAATAATCTCACAAGTGTTCAACTTCTTTTTCATCTCCATGAACTTGTGACATAGATTCCTATAGTCAGTTAATGTTAAGACCGTAATGCAATTTCATGCATTTTGAAACCTATATCACATTCAGGGTGCCAAAATATTCTCATTTCAAGTTGAACTGATTCTCCTTACACTCCAGAAGACGATTGGTGTCACGTACTTGGCTATTTATCTCCGAGGCCTACTATTGCCGAATAAGGCACATATTGAATGAAACAATTGTTGCTCTCCTTTTAAAGACTCTTAGTCTTACAAGAATAGTTGACGCTAATATCTTTATCCTCTGACCATGCCTCCCGTGTGTCACGTGTCTAAAATGACTCATTTCCTTTAAATCTCATAATCATTAACATTGTCCCTACATTATCAATGCCTACTAGGAAACTCTATGCCTTATTTGTCGAACCAATAATGTCATCACAATGATTAACCATGTCAGTACTATTGGTAGTAATCTTCATGTCCTTAGGATATAACACCCTGAAATGCCCTGCTCAGCACATTGATGGAATCTTGAAAAATTCCAGCCCAATCTCGGACATCGTTGTTCCTATTTATAGTAAACCTATGGGGGTTGAAGGTTCAAACATGTCAAAGAAGAAGCATCATTCCATGATCAAATATATTGGATAGAATTTCATGGTCATATTCATGCTAGTACATCTTAGAGTAATTGTTGGAGGTTGCCAAAGGTTTAGTTTGGGTGTTCGGCATAGAGATTTAGAATTGAAGAAAGTTAATGGGTTATTCTCAACATTTTCTCCACGAGGATGTTATGTGAATTTCAAATAAAGGTAAAGTATGAGTAGTCACATTAGACCTTATGAAATCTTGAATGAAATATGCCAAACTATGAGTATGATGTTTTCCTATTATTGTTCTCCATGTACACGGTGTTTCATGTGTCTATGTCTAAGGAGGTAATTTGAAATCCTTTGTATATCGTTCCGGTGAAGGTTATTGAAGGTGAAGTTAATGGATAGTTAGCTTATGAGAGATACCTAATTATCATCCTTGGTAGATAAGACTGGAAGTTGGGATTGCCTACGTTAATATATTATGGCGAAGTCTGTAAGTCGAGAATGTTACCTTGAAGGCTGAAAGTGTTGTGGAAAGAAAATAGTTTTGCTTTATTGTATAGCAATTGGTTTTGATTTGAAAGTTACTTTATAGGTGTTATGATTTAAAAATATGCAGTTCATGTCAAGATATCATTTTGATAATGTAGTGCTTGTAATGTAGAGATTAGTGATGTTGATATACATTGTGATGCTTTGTCGAGTTGTGGATGTGTTGATAGGGTGTTTTTGGTGATTCTCTGGCAGGTGGATAGGCCCAGTTATAAGGGAAACTCTGCCGAAATTTTTAAGAATTTGCAAAGATAGCCAAATTTTAAGGGTCATAAGTAAGTTGAGATTTTGGAAAGGAAGTATAAGACCCATGTAGTCATAAGCGCCTATTAATAATGGCTGGAGGTAAAATGATGGTAACTATATTATTAGAAGTGACTTGTGAAACACTCGAGGACGAATGTTCTTAAGTGGGGAGAATGTAACACCCCGAAAAATTCCGAAGAAAGTTAATTTTGCGCTAATTATATTATTTTGTATGCGGGCGAGGACTATTAATATGATGGATATCAATTGGATATGATAATAAGTGTACGAGGCATATTATAAGTGATGTGGGGTCTAAGGAGAGGCCTAAGTCCAAGTCAAGTAAGAAATTTCATGATAGACAAGTTTTAAATGGGTACGCACATGACCAAATGTTGGACGAGCATATCTATATATAGAGAGAGATTTATGTGATATATGACCTATCAAATTAAAGCCCTCCGAGTCTAGCTTCTAACGCTTCAAACCGTTCATCATTTTGACATGTTTATAAAAAGTTATGACCAAATTACCAAAGGTAGCAGAGGAGTAAAATGTGGATGCGAAGCATCCGAGGCCGCATCCGAAAGAAGGGCTGGCAGTGGAGTGCTGCCATAGCATCCGGGGCAGCATCCGAAACCCAGAAATCTGGGCCTATAACTACAATTTCGGGGTTCATTTTCCCCATTTCACTTGGACGAAGTTTGGAGTTCTTCTCCACTCTCTGAAGACCACCAACTCCCCTCCTCTTCAAGGTAAGAAATCCCCATTATCTTGGTGTGAAATTTCATCATTTCTATACTAGTATTGATGAAATCTACATATAAAATACCCATATCTTCTAGAAATTTCTTCAAGAACTAAAAGGAGGGCTTTGAAAGATTTCTTCCAAAAGGTATTCCTACACCCTTAGACTTACATGTATGGATATATTATGGAAATATGAGTATGAATTAAGTATTAGAACTTAAGGTATGGTGATTGGAAGCCATAAGTTCCCAATTTAAAAACATAACCATTGTAGAGACTGAAAGGTGATTAATTGATGGAATTTGTGATGTTAGAAGTTACGAATTATTTAACAATGATAGTGGGATAAATTGTTGGTAAATGTTAGACTTTGAATGAACTAATTCTATGGTTAAGAGGTGCAGAGATTCATGCCTACTAGGTGTTTGATAAAATGCCTAAGTGGCCTAAATTATGGAATTTGTTACTAATATTGGTCCAATTGAATTATGTTGATGTAGATTGAAGTTGTAAGAGTAGTGGGTGGTTTTAGTTGCACTAAAGAGCTCCATCAAGGTATGTTGGCTAAACTTTCTCTCTTAGAATTGAATTCCATGATGTTTCTATAAGTTCCAAGTATGGTTGTCTCAAGTTCCTTATTCTATGTTATGAGTTGTTCCCAATAAAATTGCTTGTCCCGAATAAGCAAAGTGTCGAGAATTATGTAATCAAAAATTGTTCCGAATGTTCCTATCACATTATGTTATCCTTTGGGAATGTGTTCAAGAATTATATGTGTATTAAAATGCTATGCCTTTGAGTCGTGTTCCAAAAGAAGGTTATGATGCCAAATTGTGTGAGAAAATCTCAATATTCTTAAGATACTTAATTGCTCATATGTGTACCATAGGGCATGGTGTAGCTAGGGGTGGTACATAGAGTTTAGGAGGACCCAGTCATTTCTATGTTATGAAGGGTCGCTAGAGTTCAGAGGCTTCTCCGGATGTTCTCATAGGTATATTAACTATCCAATCTCATGATGTGTATGCTCTTATTGATCCCAGTTCCATTTTGTCCTATGTTGCTAATGAATTTGGGATAGAACCAGAATAATTTTATGAGTCGTACTCTGTATCTACTCTGGTTGGTGAGTCTATTGTGGACGCACGGGTTATAGGGATTGTGTTATCACGGTGCGTGGTCGGGACACCATGGCCGATCTCATTCAATTGGGGATGGTTGATTTTGATGTAATAATGGGGATGGACTAGATTTATTCATGTTTTGACAAGCTTGATTGCCGAACTAGGATTGTTAGGTTTGAATTTTCAAATGAGTCAGTGATTGAATGGAAGGGGGACGATGTGGTGCCGAAGGGTAGGTTTATTTTTTACCTTAAGGCCAAGAAGATGATTAACATGGGGTGTATTTACCATTTGGTCCGAGTTATGGATACTGATGCTAAGGCACCTACACTTGAGTCTGTGCCTGTTGTGAATGAATTTCCGGAGGTCTTTCCAGATGAGCTCCCTGGATCACACCAGACATAGAGATTGATTTAGGGATTGATGTAATGCCAGGCACGCATCCTATATCCATTCATCCCTACAGAATGGCACCAACAGAATTGAAGGAACTAATAAAGCAGTTGAAGGACTTATTAGAAAAGGGCTTAATCCGGCCGAGTGTGTCTCCTTGGGGCATACTGGTTATCTTTGTAAGAAAGAAATATGGGTCACTGAGAATGTGTATTGACTATCGGCAGCTCAACAAGGTCACAATCAAGAATAAGTACCCACTGCCAAGGATAAATGACTTGTTTGATCAATTGCAGGGTGCTAGGTATTTCTCCAGAATTGATTTGAGATCTAGGTATCATCAATTGAAAATCTGGGAGTAAGATATTCCGAAAATAACTTTCAGAACCCGTTATGGGCACTATGAATTTCTGGTAATGTGATAATGTCTTTTGGGCTAAAAAATGCCCTAACAGCTTTCATGGACCTTATGAACCAAGTTTTCAAGTTGTTCCTCGACTCTTTTGTGATAGTGTTTATTGACGATATTCTGGTATATTCATGAATTCGAGAGGACCATCTCGATCATCTTAGGGCAATTCTACTGACTCTACGTCAGCACCAGTTGCATGCGAAGTTTTTGAAATGTGAATTTTGGCTTGAATCTGTCACATTATTGGGTAATGTCGTCTCTAGAGAAGGAATTAAGGTTGATCCTCAGAATATTGCAGTTATGAAGAATTGGCCTAGACCTACAACTCCAACAGAGATTCATAGTTTCTTGGGATTAGTAGGGTATTACAAGAAATTTGTGGAGGGGTTCTCTACTCTTTCCTCTCTTTTGACTAAATTGACGTAGAATGCGGTTAAGCTCCAATGGTCAGATGCTTGTGAAACAATCTTCCAAGAGTTGAAATCAAGATTGACTACGGCACCGGTGCTAACCCCACCAGAGGGTACATATGGGTTTGTGGTATATTATGATGCTTCAAGGATCAGATGTGGGTGTGTATTGATAGAACTTGGCAAGGTAATAGCTTATGCTTCTAGGCAACTCAAGAATCATGAAAAGAACTATCCAACACATGACTTAGAACTTGTAGTGGTGGTATTTGCATTGAAGATTTGGCGTCATTATCTGTATGGGGTCCATGTGAGTATATTCACGGACCATAAGTGGCACCGATGTTCTTTAGTCCGAACGTCATTATGTTGTAACAGTAGTTGCCAAACATAGTGATAAATGAAGTTTTTTCTTGATCGCCCGGGTCCATTCGGATCTGCTTGTACCCGGAGTAGGCATCGAGAAAACTGAGTATCTTGTGCCCGGCCATTGCATCGATCATCTGATCGGTGTTAGCCAAAGGAAAGAGTTAATAGGGCATGCCTCATTCACGTCTTTATAATCTACAAACATTCTTATTTTATTTCACCTTTTAAACACTACCACTACGTTAGCTAATCCGTACGGATATTTAACTTTCCGAATGGAACCTATTTTAAGGATTTTAGATACCTCGTCTTTGATGAAAGCATGCTTGATTTCGTACTGAGGCCTCCTCTTTTGTTTAACCAGGTGGAACTTCGGATCCAAACTCAGATTGTGAGTGGTTATCTCAAGCGGGATCCCTGTCATATAATGGTGGGACCAAACAAAATAATCTATGTTAGATATAAGGAATTTAATGAGTTTTTTCCTGAGCTCAGGCGTTAACCCCGTGCCTCGGTATACCTTTCGATCGGGCAATGTTCGACCAATATGACTTGCTCCAGCTTCTCGACCGTGGATTTGGTGGCATCAGAATCATTAGGGGCGATGGACGACTTAGGGACTCCGTAATCGTCTTTCTCGCTTGCTCCTTGCTTCTCCGGTTTGGTCATGAGCTGTATCGGTTATTGCTATTTTGATTATTCCCTCCTAACCGGCTTTGTGTTCTTTAATGTCAAAAGTGTGGGCATCAGAATCACTTCATCCACTGCAGACATCTCTTTTGCGGCCGGCTGCTCCCCATAGACTGTCTTGATTCTTCCCGGTGTGGGGAACTTCACTTCCTGGTGTAGTGCCGAGGGTATTGCCCTCATGTTTTGAACCCAAGGGCTTTCGAATAAGGCGTAATACCTCATGCCCCCTGGATCACGTAGAATTTGGTATCCTGAATTGTCACGGTGGTACTTTTTGGAAGGGTTATTTCCCCTTTAGTAGTTTCGCAATCCATGTTGAATTAATTTAAAACCCGGACTGCAGGCACTATTTGGTCTTGTAGACCCAATTGTCCTACGACCCACCATCTGATGATGTTGGCCGGGTTACCTGGATCAACCAACACAGGTTTAACTCGAGATTGTTTTATAAGTACAGGGACTACCAGTGCATAATTATGCAATTATACGGTGCCTTCGGTGTCCTCATCGTTGAACGAAATGGTTCCCTCCCGGATGTAATCTCGGGTTCATTTTCCCTTGTTATGGACACCTTAGTATGCTTTAGCATTTGCCCTTGGGGGACATCGACGCCTCAAATAATCATATTGATAAAGTGTTGAGGTTCTTCTTTTTTGGCCTGTTTGTTGGAGTCCCTGTTCCTAAAGTGATTTTTGGCTCGGCTACTCAAAAATTCCTGAAGATACCCGTTATTGAATAACCGGGCCACTTCTTCCCGTAAGTGTCAGCAGTCTTCAGTTCTATGGCCGTGAGTGCCATGATACTTACATATCAAGTTAGGGTCTATCTCGGTAGGGTCGGACTGCCATTTGGTATCTTTGATGCGCCCGATGGCAGATACAATACTGGCGGCATCGACACTGAAGTTGTATTGCGATAACCTTGGTGCCTCCCTGGCCCTGAATGACATGTCGAAACCGTTTTTGCTTATGAGTCCCCAACTACTGTGGATTCGATCGTTCCTTATTTCATTTCTTGTAGGGCTGTGCCTAGATTCGTGTCATGGTTCAGACAGACAGACGGGTAGACCTCCTCAGTAGGTGTTTTCTGAGTTCCGCCTGATCGGTAAGCTCCACGTCTTTCGGAGTTGCCAGGACTAGAGTTTTGTGTACATCTTATGTATATCTGTATATATGTTATGGGTAGGTCGGGGCCCTGTTCCGATCACAGTACATCTATCAGTAGAGGCTTGTAGGCATATCCTGTTAGTTAGTGCAGTATGTTGGGTTTGTATAAATTGGTGGTTTGTCAGCTGTAGTAGCTATGACGGCCTTGTCGGCCTAGCTTTATATTGATATTTAGTTAGTGCTAGTTTCCATTCAGTTTTATATTTTGCTTCGCAAATTGCCTTGCAAGGTGGCCCCATGGCCAAAGTATGACATTATGTGTTCAGAGTCCCTTAGTCGCAATTTGGTACGCCAGGTTAGGTGAGGCACGGGGTGCTTGTCTCGCTCCTAGGTTCGGGGCGTGACAGTATGTTAAGGCTAAGCCTTCCTTCATTTTGGCATGATCTCGTAGCTACATGTGTTAGTAATGAGACAAAAAGAGAAGTTCATATTCATGAATTTATTCACACTATTCTAGTCTCATAAGTTACAATATTATTCCTTATCGAGACTCTATATTCAATTTTAGTATTGTCTTCTTTCAGTCAAGAGAGCAGCAAGCCTATATATACAGTATTACAGTATTTTCATTACCATCGAGCTATAATCGATGGGCAGGCCCCTATTGGGCAACCTCTGATCAGATGGAAAGTTATATACCGAGCCTACTGTGGCCGAGCGCCTATGAGCGAGCCCAGCATGGTCGAGATACATAGCCTAGTATGGCCGAGCGCCTATAAGCGAGCCTACTATGGCAGAGCAGTTATATATACCGAGCCTTATAAGGCCGTACAATTATTTTACTTACTATATTGAAGGAGTTGAGTCAGTATCAGCAGGTAAGTATATCTCCAGATCATCTTTGACTCCCAGTTAATTTCAGTTATCATATTATCAGTTCAGTTTCAGATTTCAGTTATTTTATTGCCTTACATACTCGGTACATTATTTCGTACTGACGTCCCTTTTTTGGGGGCGCTGCATTTCATGCGTGCAGGTTCAGACAGACAGACGGGTAGACCTCCTCAGTAGGTGTTTTCTGAGTTCCGCCTGATCGGTAAGCTCCACGTCTTTCGGAGTTGTCAGGACTAGAGTTTTGTGTACATCTTATGTATATCTGTATATATGTTATGGGTAGGTCGGGGCCCTGTTCCGATCACAGTACATCTATCAGTAGAGGCTTGTAGGCATATCCTGTTGGTTAGTGCAGTATGTTGGGTTTGTATAAATTGGTGGTTTGTCAGCTGTAGTAGCTATGACGGCCTTGTCGGCCTAGCTTTATATTGATATTTAGTTAGTGCTAGTTTCCATTCAGTTTTATATTTTGCTTCGCAAATTGCCTTGCAAGGTGGCCCCATGGCCAAAGTATGACATTATGTGTTCAGAGTCCCTTAGTCGCAATTTGGTACGCCAGGTTAGGTGAGGCACGGGGTGCTTGTCTCGCTCCTAGGTTCGGGGCGTGACAATTCGTTACCCCTTCTATCTCTATTATACGGTTGATAACTGTCTCTGTTTTGTCTTAGTTCATGATCGACTACTCTCTTAGAACTGTCAATAGTTTTGATGGGATAAATGAACCCGAAGGGGTCCCCGAACAGATCGTCCTCGACTATGATTTTCGACTGGTACCTGTTATGGACGTCGGCCCAAGTTACCGCTGGGTACTCCATGAAATTCTATTTCAACTGTTGTTAAGCTAAAGAGCTTTTGAGTCCTTGATTTAATGCCGAAACAGTCCAATCATCCGCAGCTAGAGGCAGCTCCATCCGTTCCATTTGAAACCTCGATACGAATTCCCTAAGCATTTCATTATCTCTTTGTTTTACTTTGAAAGGGTTTGATTTTCTGGTCTCGACCTTGATAGCCCCAGCGTGTGCTTTTACAAAGGTATCTGCAAGCATACCAAATGCATTAATAGAATTTAGGGGTAAGTTATGATACCATATCATTGTTCCTTTTGACAGGTTTTCTCCAAACCTTTTCAGCAAAACCTACTCGATTTCATCGTCTTGTAAGTCATTTCCCTTTGTGGCACATGTGTAGGAGGTCACATACTCATTTGGATCAGTGGTCCCATTATACTTTGGAATATCGGGCATACAGAACTTCTTCTGTATTGTTTTCGGAGCCGCGCTCGGAGAGAAAGGGTTTTGGACAAATTTCTTGGAGTCTAGGCCTTTCAATATCGGGATTGGTCTTGGGCCTAGCTTCCCCTAGCTTTTTTGGACAAATATAGTGTGTTATGGAAATTTGTATGAAACTACCACTATTGTCCTTAGCCCCAACATGGGCACCAAACTATTTACCCTTAAAAATGGATAACAATTGAATTTATACGTGGTTTTAAGGATATGTGGACAGTTTCACTACAGTGATGATACTGAATCTGGGCTCAGTTAAATGCTTGACAAATAGCTTGCATTCGGTTCCGAGCCAACATTTATGATGAACTTATTAGCAAAATCAAGAACTTTGAATAACTTGTAAAAATAGAGAAAATAGATGAATATTGCCTTGGTATGCATGTTACAACATGCTTATTGAATAATAAACTTCCCATTTATATAGTAGGGGAGTTTTACCCTTGGTAGAATTCTAAGAAAAGTAAAGATCATCCTTTTCGCTAATCACTGATCAACTGCTAATACGGGCTATGATTCACGCTATGATATCTGGTCGTGCACGGATATCACGACCCTTTGTTAATCGTGTGCGGACGTTTGGCAACGCTCTCCAAGGACTCGTTATTCAAATCTGGTCTGGGGGCATGGTTTCGATGGCTCCAAGGGCAGGTGCTTTGTTCGGGCTTTGATACGGGAGGTTCCCAACATTGATTTTGATTCCTTGTAGTTATGTCCATGCTTCGTTTCCCCCACCGGATCATTGGAGTGATCCTTAGCCTCGGGTTTACCCGTATATAATATGGTAAAATAGAGAAAAAGAAAATAGAAATTTAAAACTAATTAGGGATAATTTGGAAAACATAAATTTAATGTAAGAATATTTTTGTCTTGAATAAATTAATTTGCTACTTCTGCTTCTGCTTCTTGGAAGAAGCTAGAATTTGTAGCTTCTCCTTAAATGCAGAAAAACTACTTCAGTTTCTACTCAAAAGTAATTTATTTGTTTGGCCAAATGACGATAGGCTATAATTAAGTATTTTTGTTGATTATTGCACTCTAATTCACTGCACTTTACTTGTGTTGAGTTTTAATTGGTAGTATTTTGCACTTATTGTGTTTTTTATGCCTTGTAGGAGTGATTCCAAGTGATGTAAATGTTACGGAGCTAAATCGAGATATTTGTTGCTTTGAATTCAGAGTAAAAGCCCAAAGGATGAAGCTGGGATAGCGTTCGAGGGTCGATAACCACATTTGGACATAAATAATCAAGAAAAAATCGTAATCTGAGAAAACCCCGCGTGGGGCGCCGCGGCTGCCCAATTCTTGCTGCATGTTAAATGTTTAGCTCTCTGGATTTCCACACTAATTCCCCGCATGGCGCATCGCCCCATGCAGCGCGCATATGCAATTCTTACAGAGCCAATGTCCTATTTTGGCTAGGAGAAGGTGGTTTCTTTAGGGCCCGACCCTAGTTAGTATAAATACATTGAAAATGTTATTTTTTGGAAATGTTTGACACACATTAGACCTAAGGAAGCTAAGGAGGAGTTGGAAGAGCAAAAGCACAAGGATTTCATCATTCCTTCCTCACTCAAGACCCGAGTTTGGATTGAATTTATGTTTTCCTATACTTTTATCATATTTGTGATGAATTACTCCATGTCTATGGAGTAGTTCCCTTTAGGGTTTGAGGGATTTGGTGTACTGATATTTGTTTGTGGATTATAAATCTAGTTTTATGTATTGAAGCGTTTTATATTCACTTGTTCATGTAATCGAGAGAGGCATAACTTGTGATATCTTTGCATTATATTGTTGATTGAATTCATTAATTCTTCTTAGCAATCGGAAGAGGCTAGTTGAATTATGGATTAAACTTAGTAATCGAGAGAGGTTCTCCTAAAGACCAATCAACTACACATTCTTGCATTTCTTCACCGAGCTTAAATTGGTTCATCTTTTGAAGTTGCGACTTAATCGGGAGTAGTTTCTACTAACATTTGAACTAATAATTGAGTGAATTGAGAGACTCACTTGAAAATTAAAGGTGAATTATCTAGACTTAAATCCCAAACAAATATCTTGTGCTTATCTTATCAAAAACCTATCTTCTCCCATTGATAAACTTCTTTCATTATTCCTTGTTTCAATCGTCACTAGTCAATAGTTTAGATTCTTAGTTAATTTGAGTTAGAAATCATATAATTCACAATTGTTGATCATCTTGGATAGCAATCAAACTAGAAACGACGAAAATACTGTTTAACTCCAATCCATGTGGATACGATATTATACTATACTATATTTGATTAGCGAGCAAAATTTTAATTGGTGTTTTGCGCTCGTTAAATTTTGGCTCCATTGTCGAGGATTGGCAAACAATAGTATTTGAAATAGTTTGTAGTGCTAATTCAGAATTCTTTCTTTTATTTTTCTCTTTTTACGTTTGGTGTTCTATGACTGTGCGCGGGTTACAGGTTAGGATTGGTGCATGACTCGATCTTCTGGGAAAGAAGTGCTACCATACAAACCAGATATAGACAAACAACTACTATAGCTAAGGAAGGAAAGAAATCTCATTGAGACTTTAGAGAACATTGGGCAATCCTCAACCAAAAAAACTATGGTTGGATGTGATGATAACGTAGATTTGGCTGCAAGGGAGGAAGTCCAACACTACAAAGGATGTTGAGGAAGCAGCTACTAGAGATGCACAGATTATCTATGAAGAGGAGAGGGTTGGAAGAATTTCTCAAAGTCAACCCTTGGCTGCAGATCGGTTTGGAAATATAGCTCCCAAGGCTAGGAGATCACTTGGCTATTATCTGAGGGGATAGTTGAGGATGTCTTAGTTCGGGTGGATAAGTTTGTATTTCATGTATATTTTATAGTGGTGAAGATGGCGGAGAACAAGGAGGTCCCCCTCATCCTAAGAAGACCATTCTTAGCAACGGGTAGAGCGATATTAGATATATAAGAGAGAAAATTCATACTTAGAGTGGGTGAGGAGACTGTGACTTTTTAGATGGATGTAGAAAAGGGAGTGAAAAAGGAGAAGCCGGCTGCAAGTGTTGAGTTGAAAGTGAAGGGCTCGAAAGAGAAGGCTGCAGTGACTAAGAAAGATAAGTGTGGGGTGTACCCCAAGAAGGCTGAGAAGAAGCTGTCGGCATGTATGTGTGCATTAGTTCGTGTTTGAGGAATGGAGCCCGACTTCGACTCAGACCCCAACTAGCTATTGAGGGAAGTTTCAGTTACCTTATTCTTTTTAATTGTGTGTCATAGGGACATGCCATAACTTAAAGTGTTGGGTGGGGATATTTGTATGTTGTATGTATATTAGTTTTAGTTTTCTTTTTGTTAGTTGTAGTAATTAGAAAAAAAAATGGAAAAACATAAAAAATTTAAAACATTTAGATTTTTCCCGACGATGGATATCATGTCGACCGGTTTCTTGAAGGATTAAAGTCGAAGGAGAAAGACCAAAAAATATTTCTTTTGTTAGATAGTGTACTAATTCTCCCTTGGTTTTTCTTTGGGCCGCGGTTGTTTTCCAAGGGTTTTGTTTGAGACAGGTGTAGTTAGTTTTTAATTTTGTTAGGAGTAAGAAACCTTGTGCTATAATTTGAATTGGAAGCAATATCTCTTAACTTTGTTGTACCTTGAGAATAATGAGTGCTTTAGTTGTGACGCTTACGGTTAGTTTTTGACTCTTGTATAAGTGCCTTAAATTGTATGATCTTAACTTTGCTTAACTGTTTTGACTAGAGTGTCTTGATGAATTCAATCTGGAGTGAGTTATGTACAATGTGTGTGTGAGATTTTGATTATTCTGTGCATTGCATTTCATGTCTAGAACTTGCCCTTGTGTTTGCAAAGCGAAATAGTACTTTTATTCAGTCGTGGAAGTGATATAGGAAATTTTTTGTTGAGCCAATTATATGCTTTTACCCACGTAAGTGCTATGTGTTTTAGTTAACCTCTTTGAGCATGTAATCCTAATTCTTTGGCAACCACATTACAAGCCTTACCCATTTGTCTGAATTGACCATCTATTTGAACCTTTTACCTTTCGTTAGCACTTGAATGTGTGATGAACTTTGTAAAAGTTAAAGTGTGGGGTGGTTGGTTTGGCTTTTGAGTGGAACTATTGAAATATGAGAAAGGTGCAATGTGTTGAAAGAGTGAGAGCCACTTGAACTGAATAAGAAAAAAAATATTTGTATTGTTGTTAAAAAAATTTCCTTGAGAGTGGTAACTATTTATGTAATTGTGCTTAAAGAAGTAGGGAGTTAATGTATGTCGATGTGAAGGTAGTGTTATGGTTTGACATAAGTGTGGGATTTTGAATAGTTAATTGTATGTATTAAAGTGCTTAGGGAGGTGTAGTCACTCTTCTATCTAAATGTATCATATCCGTCCCGCATCCTACATTACAACCAATTAAAGTACTATTTGATCCTTGACTGAATGAGCTCAATTAGTAGAGTAGTACACTACGGGCAAGCCTATGGTGCCTCTTTTGTGGCATATGAATGATCTTTCTGCGAATGAGTGAATTCTTTCTATATTGAGTTCCTGATTGTTCGTAAATTTTATTGTGTGTGGAACTAGTCTCTATTATTGTGTGAGGGCACTTGATTCACGAAGGAAAGGTAATGTCGTTGACCTCTGTGTTAGAGTAAGTGAGCAAGTTGTGAATAATGCGTGGTACTTGAGAGTCAAATCTTGAGGTGAAAATGTTACACTATTGTACTTAGTCCATTTTAAATATCCTTTGTGTGATGAGTTAGGAGAGTTGTTTAAAAAGGTCGTGTATTTATAAAGTGTGGTTTGATTGCTCGAGGACGAGCAATGGTTTAAGTGTAGGGTATTGATGGTAGGCTATAATTACGTATTTTAGTCGCTTGTTGCACTCTAATTCACAGCACTTTACTTGTTTTGAGTTTCATTTGGTAGTGTTTTGCACTTATTGTGTATTTTATGCCTTGTAGGAGTGATTCCGAGTGATGTAGATGTTACAGAGCTAATTCGAGCTATTTGGGGCTTTGAATTCTAAGTAAAAGCCCAAGGGATTAAGCCGGGATTATGTTCGGGGGTCGAGAACCATTTCTGAATATCAAAAAGTCAAGAAAAATACGTACTCTAAGAAATTTGTATTGATGCGCCGCACAGTGCGATGCATCAATTCCTACTACCTGTAAGATGTTTAGCTGTAACAACCCGGATAATTTCGAAGAACTTAAGTGTAAAGCCCGAAAAAATTTGCAAAGAAAATAATATTTCATTATGCAGGACTAGGCTCAGACTTTTTAGGTTGCACAATGCACCGGTGTGTAAAGGAAAATGTTTGGCAATGAAATGCGTTTCTGCGGTCCATTATACGACCGCAGAATCACTCTGCGGACCTCATAATGGCCGCAAAGTGAGGCAGTTAATTGGGTCAGTTGGAAGCAATTATGCGGTCGTCTATGTGACCGCATAACTATTATGCGGTGCACTATGCGACCGCAGAACAGTTATGCGGACCGCATAGTTACCGCAGACACATACAGATTTTTGGTCATTTTGGACACCAATTATGCGACTTATATGTGACCGCAGATCCTGTTCCAGAGCTTCATTTTTGGGTTTTTAAAACCCGGCCCTACTTCGTTAAATACACGTTTTGGGCCATTTTTGAGATATAATCTGATATTTTAGAGTGAGAGAGAGTGCCTAGAGTTAAACGGTGTTCTTCAATAATTGTTCTTCAATTCTTGCTCAAGTTTTGGAAGATTAAGAAGGGAAACTCACTAGGTCTTCATCCTAGAGGTAAGATTCTACATTCTAACCCTCAATTTCGAATTTTGTCTAGAAATGGGTAATTAACAATATAATTTTTGGGCATGAGAGTTGTTTAATTTACATGCATATGTTATCAAAGGGCGTAGGGAGATTGTTGAGCTAAAAAATGGTAATGATTGGGTTGTGGGATAATGAAATCCTCCATAAAAGGACACTGAAACCTTAATGCACACCTAGTGTTTGATAAAATGCTCAAATGAGCTACAACCACAGTCATTTTCCTAATTTTGGTTCAATTTGTTATATTTCTAAAATAGATTGAAGTTGATAAGAATTCCAAAACGTTTTAGAGTTTAAGGAAGCTCGTTTGAGGTATGTTGGCTAAACTCTTCTCCTAGAATTGGATCCCACGATAATTATGTGAATTATGTAAGTCCCGAGTGGTTCATTATAAAATTGGCTATTCCGAGTAAGATTGGGTTGAAAGATGTATGTTCAACAGGTATCCCCAAATGCTTTAATTCATGTTATGTTATCAACTGAGGATGTGTTAAAATATGGGTTGTGCATTAAGAATGTTTCGACTTCAAGTCAAGTTCAAACGAAGGCTATTATGCCAAATTCTATGAAATATCTTTATGTGCCTTAGACTCTAAATTGCCCACATGTGTACTACACACCTTGATTTGAATTATATTTATTGCTGATGATGATGATGATAATTGAAATCGAAAAGGTGATCATGAAATACTAAATATGGTCAACGTGCCAAGAATGATCTTATAATTATGGCCATTAGTGTCAATGAAATGAAAAGATGTGAAAGTAATATGAAATGCGATGATTGATATAAAAAGGTTGATGTCTCGAATAAGACAACTTAGTCGGTCGGGTCGTGATCGGACACCATGCCGCACACATGGTGGTGATTGTGCTGGAAATTGTAATTGAAATTGTGATTATGGTTGATGTCCCTAATGGATAGCCTAGCCGATCGGGTCGTGATTGGACTCCGTTTTAAAGACGGTGGTACTGATATTGAGAGTAATTGTTGTTGATTTCTCTAATGAGATAGCCTAGCCGATCGGTTCGTGATCGGACTCCGAGCTGAGAGTACGGTGGTACTGGTTTTGTGAATATTGGTATTGTGAATAATAGTATTGTAAGTAATGGAATATTGACACTAGAAATCTCCCAATGTGAGATATGGAAATTAATTTGAATACTAACTTGATCCTAAATTGAGGTTTGATGTTGATTAAAGCTTTCATTTATATTATGATATTCTTGTTTGTATTGTTTGTTCTATTGAGAGGGTGTTTAATTATACATACTAGTGCTATTCGACGGTACTAACGTCCCTTTTGCCGGGGGCGCTGCATCTTTAAATGGATGAAGGTGGTTCCACAGCAGGAGATATTGATCAGTAATAGAAGTACACCTTCTTCCCAACTGACTTGGTGAGCCCAACTTCATCCCGGGGTCATGTATCTTTTGTCCTTTATGTATTATGGTTGAGATATAGATAGGGCCTTATTACCGGCATTATCATAGTACTCTTCTTTATCTATAGAGGCTCCGTTAGTGTGGGTTGTATATTGGTGTTGGGAAGTCAAACTCGTTATGTTGTATTTGAATTACTATTTCTAATTCAGATTATGAAAAATGCATGGAATTGAGACTTTAAAAATGATGAAAACTATTGGTAATGAATTGGTATTGTAGACATGATCACGTTTTTTCTAATCAATGAAAATATGTATTATCTACAATCATGGATTAGTTGGGTAGAAGGAAATCAAACAGGCTTGCTCGGCCGTGTTCACTCAGTTGAGCGCCGGTCACGCTCTCGGTTTTTGGGGCTTGACATTAGCTCTATAGATTTCCCAACTAATGCTCTGCATGGAGCGTGGCCCCATGCCGCGCGCCCGTGCAATATTTACAGAGCCAATGTCCTATTTCGGCTAGGAGAAGGCGGTTTTGTCTGGGCCGGACCCTACTTAGTATAAATACATGGAAAAACATTATTTTCTTGACTTTTTTGACACACATTAGACCTAAGGAAGCTAATGAGGAGTTGGAAGAGCAAAAGCACTAGGATTTCATCATTCCTTCCTCACTTAAGCCCTGAGTTTGGATTGAATTTATGTTTTCCTGTCTTCATATTATTATTGTGATGAATTACTCCAAGTCTATGGAGTAGTTACCTTTAGAGTTTGAGGGATTTGGTGTACTGATATTTGTTTGTGGATTAGAAATCTAGTTTTATGTATTGAAGCATTTTTGAATGATTTAATCGTTGCATCTATATTCACTTGTTCATGTAATCGAGAGAGGCATAACTTGTGATATCTTTGCATTATATTATTGATTGAATTCATTAATTCTTCTTAGTAATCATAAGAGGCTAGCTAAATTAAAGATTAAACCTAGTTAGGAGGATAATCGAGAGAGGTTCTCCTAAAGACCATTCCACTACGCATTCTTGCATATCTTCACCGAGCTTAAATTGGTTCATCTTGTGAGGCTGAGACTTAATCGAGAGAGGAGTTTCTACTAATGTTTGAACTAATAATTCAGTGAATTCGAGAGACTCGCATGAATATTAGAAGTGAATTATCTAGAGTTAAACCCCAAATAATTATCTTGCACATATCCTATCAAAACCCTATTTTTTCCCATTGATAACCTTCTTTGCTTATTCCTTCCTTCAATCGTCACTAGTCAATAGTTTAGATTCTTAGTTAATTTTAATTAGAAATCATATAATTCTCAATTGTTGATCATCTTGGATAGCAATCAAACTAGAAACTATGAAAATACTGTTTAACTCAAATCCATGTGGATACGATATTATACTATTCTATATTTGATTAGAGAGTATAATTTTAAGCGGTGTTTTTTGCTCGTCACCAAACATATTACATTTTCTAAAAAGACTTTTTTGACAAAAAAAAGTACTTTTTACTTTCCACAAGCTTGACCAAACAAGCTTAAAACAAATCAAACAAATGCACTTTGAATTGAATGCTAGTGGTACACCCCGTAAAACTTTATTCTTTTTATGTACTTTAATGTCTATTTAGCTTGATTTAATCATTTAAAATAGTTGGGAATAATGAAAATCATGAATGGAATTCTTACAAAAAAGTGATAACAAACAATGCTGTCACGATCCAGATCTGAAGGGTCATGACCAACACCTAGCAAGTACCTAAGCTCGCCAAGCAAAACGGCTAAATCCAGATTTGAAGGGTCATGACCAGCACCTAGAAAGTACCTAAACTTGCCAAGCAAGATGGTTAACTCAATGATCTTTCAAATCATAATCAGTGTGCAAGAATGAAAGAAAATACGCTTAATCTAAATACATAAGATAGCATGTAAAACGTAAAACAGAGAACTTATTTGTTCTTTGTAGCAAAAGAGAAAGACGGATGAACCGCGGTTGGAATCCTTGGTCGGTGATGGTTGTCAGTATTACCCCTGCGCGAAATTGAGGGAGAAAGATCATAGAAAAATATTGCAGAAAGTATTATTTTTATTGTAGACTGTAAGTATACTTAATAGGGAATATTAGGATTAACTAATAACCTTAACATGCCTTAAATCACCCCATATAGGTAGACCAATATTTCCTACATCTCCCACTCACACATAATTGGAGTGCTCATCTAATCTGGAAAATATTTTCTCATTTAATCTCTGCAATCACTCATACAGGGAATTAAACCGTGCGACCAACATACTATGAGAGTTAAGTGTTATACATATATTAGGAGTATATAGCCTCTCGTCGAGTGTAAACCTACAAGTAGATCATAAAGTATGTAGTACCATTATAACGACTCAGCCAGTCGTTTTATGTATTTGAGCCTCGTTCCCATATTTGATGCTTATTATATACTTGTTTGTTATTTTGTGACTTGCGGGGATGGTTGGTTTGGTTTTGGAAATATTATGGAATTGATTGGAACACTTAGTTCCATGGTTGGAAGATTAAGTTATGAAAGTTGATCAATGTTTGACTTTTATATAAGTGACCTTGGATTGGTGATTTGATGGTCCAATAGGATTATATGGTGATTTTGGGTATGTCTGGATTTGGATTTGGAGGTTCCTAGATTGATTTGTCTCTAGTTTGCGAAAGTTGGAAATTTGAAGGTTTGGAAAGTTTATACGTTTGACCAGGAGTCGACTTGGAAGTTATCTATTCCGGATTGTCGTTCCGTGAATTGGTTTTGGTCCGTTTTGTCATTTGAAACTTGTGTGCAATGTTTGAGTTCGTTCCAGATTGGTTAAGGTTGAATTTGATTCTCGGTGTGAAGTTGGAAGTTCATGAACTTAAGAGATTGATCTTGATCGATGATTTGTGGTTTTGATGTTAATTTCAATTTCTTGTTCCTTTGGATATGTTTGGGGAAGGAATAGTACATGTTGGTGTGATTGAACGGGGCCCAGGGTATGTTTCAGAGGAGTTTTGAAACATTTTGAAGTTGGATGGCAGTTTGTGTTCTGGTGTTTCACACCTGCGTACGTGTCCGCAGAAGTGGGGTTTGGCTGGGAAGCTGGATGTCCGTATCTGCAGAGGATTCAATGCATAAGCGAAGGTGCATCTGCGAGGCCCTTTGTGCAGGTGCGACCCTGCAGAAGCAGGACTTGGTGCGCATAAGCGGATGGTCCGGACTTTTTATGAGTTCGCAAGTGAGAGCATTTGTCAACAGAAGCAGCATTTGGCATAATATTATAATCTAATGTTTGACTTCATTTTATCATATATTGAGATTGGGAGCTCGGTTTAGAGCAATGTTTTAGGCGATTATCACCCACTTGAATTGGGTATGTGCTCTTAACTCGGATTTGATTATTATTCCCGATACTATCCTTGATTTTAGCTTTTGATTTACGAAATCTAAAGGAGAAATAACGGTTTTTATGAGATATTTTAAAAACTAAATACGCGAGATTTGAACCCCAAATCGGAGTTGGATTTGGATGAAACTTGTACATTTGGATTCGTGTTGGAATTAGTGATCGAGATTTAAGATTTCTGTTAGGTTTCAGGGTGCGAGCCTGGGTTGACTTTTTATTGATTTTGTATTTTTGATTAAGGATCGCGTCTTTATGCTTCAGTATTATTTCCTTTAGCATTATATGACACTGTATGGTGTTATTTATCATGAACTCAATTTTTCTCACTAGGATGTCATGATCGCACCTAGTCTTAGGGACTAGGTAAGCCTAATGCTTACTGAATTTGTGGAAAACTCAACCAATTACTATTAAATATGAAACAAACACTTTCAATACAAACAAACAATCCAAAAACTAGTAGTACATGTCATAAGCTCTACTCAGTTTACGAGAATTGTCTTTTAAGTACAACTATTCCGGGAAAAAGAAATAGGCAGTACAAGTAAAATATCAGAAGGCGACTCTTAGGCCTGAGAGCGCAACGACAGGTTTACCTTGAGTTTCCACAGCAAACTCGAACAGCTAGCTAGTGATCAACCAACTCCGAAGTACCTGGATGTGCACAAAAATGTGCAGAAAGCATAGTATGAGTATACCATGTCGGTACCCAGTAATTATCAAGACTAACCTCAGTGGAGTAGTGACGAGGGAGAGTCAAGACACCTACTAGACTAAACAACCCGAACAAGTATAAATGTGGACTAGCAGGGGACAATGTCAATATAGAGCTAAGCATGATAACAATAACAAAACAATGCTTGTAATAGGAAACTAAGAGCAACAATTAGCAACGGGGACAAATATGAAATAACGTTGTAGAGTAAGAGGAACACGGTTTATGTCCGGTGAAACCAAATAAAGGAAATCAAGTAACAACTCAATAAGAACAACCACTTTCACACCAGATTTATTTATGAATTTCCACGAGGTACAGAACCTCATAATCATAAATCACGGGTCCCAATTCATGAACCCTAATCACTTGGCATCTTCTTCCCACATTACAATTTATAACCGCACGGACGACTCACGTGCCAAAAGAGTGAAAATTTCTAATATCCGCACGGACAACTCACGTGCCAACAATAACAATGACTCATGACCGCACGGACAACTCACGTGCTAATAGAACAACTTTCCCAGAGAAGGCAAGTAAACAAGAGTACTTGCAAATGGTCAATAACATCAGGATTCATCTTCTTAAACCGATATGGGTGATTAATAACGTGTATGATTGTGCAAGTGTTCTATCACAATTCAAGTCAACAAGTAAGAGTAGAGACAATGAATGGCACATAAGAAACGATCACCACAAAATGTACAAGGTATAACTCACACAAGGTAGGCACTCCACTGCACAAATTTCAACAAAAACAATGCCCCCAGGCCAGCAAAAGTCATCACAAATCATTCCCCGACATCGTCCACCTTGTCTTGCCACGTGCGCAATAATAAAGTAAATGCCTGCCTTGTCTCGCCGCACGCGAATAATATTATTTCCACCCTGTCTCGCCATATGCGCAACCCACATATATATCCCTCCTTGTCACGCCACATGTGCAAATATATATAAAAATAATAGCACGGACAACATCACAACAATACCACGTGTGCCAAAACATAACAACACAATAAAATGACTTTCACAACATGTGCCCATATGCCACAATATTTCCTCAAAACAGTTTCAATACCACAACCACGCATAGCCCTCGGCTCAACAATAACACGAGAGTACGACAAGTAAATCAACACAAGAATTTCATAACACAAAGAAACGAAAGAACGAGCTCACAAAGAAAGACACAACAAGGAATAATGGTCTCAACAACAATGGCTCAACAAGGGGAGAGATAATTTGCAGCAATGATTCCACCTATGTACAACTCTACGATAAGAGAGATAGCATGAATCACTGATTCCAAATAAGGATAAGTCAACAACGAAAAGGGATAACAAAACTTCAATTAAAACTAAGCAATTATGGAAGAGATAATAATAACTTCAATTTAGGTTAAGCAATTACGAAAGAGATAATAATAAAATCAATAGAGTGTAAGAAATTACGAAAAAGATAATAATAAATTAAATCAAGGGTAATCAGTTACGAAAAATATAATAATAAATTCAATCAAGGGTAAGCAATTATAGAAAGGATAGCATGGCAATAAGAGAGGCGGCAAGTTTAATTAAGGCACATAAGAGTTTATTAGCTACAAGGGTAGAACATGAATCGACCAACTTCAAATAAAACACGTAAGGGTTAATTTAGTAAGCGGAGGATTTAACATGATAAGACAACTTAAATTTTTAATGGACATAAGAACCTATAAGCCTTAAATGGTAAAATTTTCACAAATAAGCCCAAGTACGTACTCGTCACCTAGCGTACACGACCTTCACATGACACAATTAGCACAAACGACTCAAATCCTGAGGGGTAGTTCCCCCACACAATGTTAGGCAATATACTTACCTGAAAGAAGCTAGACCGATACTCTAAAATGACCTTCTCTAGTGAAATAACATCCAAACGACTCAAATATAGCCAAAATAACTATAAATCATACATAAAACTCGTAGGAAACAATTCAGGATAATAAAGCTTCAATCTTTAATAAAAACTAAAAAGTCAACACAAAAAGTCAACCGCGAGACGTACCTCATAACCCGATAAAATTCACAAATTCTGAACACTCATTCTGATATGAGTCCAACCATACAAAATTATCAAAATCCGATATCGAATCGATGCTCAAAACTCAAAAATTCATTTTATGAAATTACAGACAATTCTTTCGATTTCTCTTTCAAAATCAATAACCAAACTCCAAAAACAAAGATTAATACATGAAATATAATCAAACTCCAATTCACGTAGTAAAATTCCTCTCCCAAGTCGCCCAATCCGAGCTCCAAATCCAAAAATGTGAATAAAACCTCAAACCCCCGAATATAAGCTTCTAGCATGTATTTCCGCACTCACATTTGCGAGCAAATTCCTACATCTGCGGATTTCCACTCAACAACCAACAATCGCACATGTGGAACTTCTTCCGCTTCTGCGCAACCAACTCGCTTCTGCGCTCTAAGTCAATACTTCTGCGACTTCGCAGATGCGCCCTAGCATCCCCTTTTGCGGCCTTCTCCAACCTATCAGGCTTCCACTTCTGTATTCCCATTCTCCGCACCTGCGAGCGCAACACACTTGCGCCCAATGATCAGCAGGTGCGATCACACCAGAAGTCTTGCCAATAGCCTTAACCAAAAATTACCCAAAAGGATCTAAACCTCGTTCGAAAATCATCCGAGCCATGCGGGACCCCGTCCGAATATACCAATAAGTCCTATAACATAACGTGGACCTACTCAAGGCCTCAAATCATATAAAATAACGTCGAAATTATGAATCACGCCTCGAATCAAACTTATGAGATTTCAAGTCTTCCAACTTCCAAAACTCGTGCCGAAACATAACAAATCAGCCCGGAATGAACCCAAATTTTATACACAACTCCCAAATGACACAACGAATCTATTCAAATTCCCGGAACCAAAATCTGAACTCGATATCATCAAAGTCAACTACTAGTCAAACTTATGAATTTTTCAAACCTTCAAATTTCCATTTTTTACAAGAATGCTTCAAATTATTCTACGGATTTCCAAATCCAAATCCATATGCATGTCTAAGTCCAAACTCACCACATGAAGCTATTGGAAATATCAAAATGCCATTTCTGAGTCGTCTACACAAAAGACCTATTCCGGTCAACTCTTACCGCTTAAGCTTATAAAATAAGAATTCTTCTTCCATATTGATCCTGAATCATCTGAAAACCGAACTCTACCACACACGGAAGTCATAACACTTAATATGAAGCTGCACGAGACATTAAGCCATCGAACGGGACACTAATTCTCAAAATGACCGATCGAGTCATTACATTCTCCCCGTCTTAAACAAACGTTCGTCCTCGAACGTGCCAAGAACCATTCTGAAGTCATCAAATCAATGAATGTACTCATCATACATATACTCGCGCTGATCCCATGTCACCCCAATCCACATAGGCCCGACAACACCACTGCAATTGAAACTTATTCCTTCCACCCACACTAGTAAACCTTAGAACCAAATTTCTCACCATCCAATCATTTCCAAAAGACCCAACTCCCACATCCACACACAGTATCAGCCTCAACCAGCTACAACAAGTCATGCCTACACCCAAACGGTACAATCACACATAGTAACACGTCACACATAAGCCCATAACAATAACTCTGGCCATAATAGCTACCCATAATCAAATATAGCACCGGGGAATAACATCATCTCACCTAAAACATCGTTTCAGACCTCCACAACACTAACAACGATGCAAGAAACACGAAGACCGTATAACTATTCACCCGAATTATCAAGTCACATTCAACGCCACCTGGGCATAAATTTTGTAAGCTAAAACCGAATAAGCACAACATGAATATGGCTAAGCATGCAAAGAAAAACACATAAGAGAACTATCAAACAAGCCCGACAAATGCAACCCCATATCAGTACCATACTACGAATCAATTTCACAAATTAGAATTAAAACACATGAACTAATCACAAGGATCTCATCCAGATATAACTTCCACCGTGGCACGTAGCCCGGTTCAACATATCAAACCACATGAAAATGCAAGGATCTCATCCTCAATTCTGAATCACAAATAGTATACACATCGTACCAACCAAAATCTTTCAACCAATTCAATTTCGCTAAATAAAATCACAACACATATTGAACCCCAATACCGGTAGAGCATCTAAATCCCAAATTGTAATCAAACCATAAAAAATCAAATCAAAGTCTATCGTAATAAGTAATAGAAATTCACTCATATTCTCATAACTCTCAATCATAAATAAAAACAAAATGATAGACACGGGCTACCACTATAGAATCTCCCAATAGGGGTAAACACATAAGCAGAGTACAAAATCACGAAACACACACATATGTGAGGCAAAGTATGAGGATTCACCCCAATAAGCATAACCAAATCGAAATAAGAATGATGCTCCTCTATAAAAATCGAAACCATACATCTGGAGCAGTGGCCTCAGCCCTCCCGTCGAAAGTACATCAACAGGCTGGGCCGGACCTCTACCTCTTGGGCACTACTACTCGCCTGACCTGCACCCCAAGCTGGCAGTGTAGGGATATCAGCAACTGGACCAGAACTCATTGCGTGAATATCCTGTTGTGACACATCTGTGTGGAGTCTAGGATAATATCTCACCATGTGGCTGGTATCTCCACACTCAAAGCAACCTCTCCACTGGCATGGCTGTGGAAGCTGTCCGGTTCGGGTACCCTGAGACCCATAGATACCTCAAACACCGTGCGAAACCTGAAGTGCAAACTGAACTAGCTATCCTATAGAAGCTCTACCATGTCGTACCCTGCCTCCAAAATAGGGACCAGTAGATCTTCCCGGTCTGCGAGGCCTCTTAGCCTCCCTGTCCTCTCTTTACTAACCCCGTATGTTCTCTCTCTCCTGGTCGCGCATGCCCTCTACTCGGCATACGGTCTGTACTATTTGCTTAAATGGAATATCCGACTCCAACTCCCGAGCCATGATGAACCAGATATCATGACTGAGCCCCTCAATGAACATGCAGACTCGCTCTCTACTTGTAGAAACCGAAGCAGGTGTATGCTTGGACAATTCATTGAATATAACAACATACTCTGAAATTAACATAGTGCCCTGGCGTAGCGGCTCAAACTCCACGCGCCATGCATCCCGAAGGGTCTGAGGAACAATCTCTCTCAATAACATCTCTGAAAACTGAGTCCATGAAAGTGAAGCCGTATCGGCCGGTGTACCCAACTCGTACGCTTGCCAGCACTGATATGCTGCTCCCTTAAGTTGGAACATATTCAAAGAAACCCCACTTCTCTTCACGATGCCTATAGTGCGGAGAATGTGGTGGCACTCCTCTAGAAAACCATGTGCATCCTCTGAAGCCAAACCACTAAAAGTAGGAGAGTGATACTTATTGAACCTCACAAGTCAAAGTTGTTCTTCCTTGTATGCTATTGCCCTAACTATGGGCTGGACTAGAACAACAGGTTGTGTCGGCATGACACATTGGATCCGACCAATGTGGACTCGTTCCTCAACAGTACGGGCGGCGGGAGTCTAGGCTTCTCCCCCGGTATGTGAAGTAGCTGGTGCAACCGGAATAAACCCCGTCTGGGCTAATGTGCCAAACATGCTCACGAACTATGCTAAAGTCTCCTGAAGTCCTGGGGTAACTACAGGCGCCTCCGGTACCTGTCACCCAACTAGAGCTACTGGAGGCTCCTCAACTGCTGGTCTAACAAGTGCCGTAGCTGCAGCACGTGCTCCTCCTCATCATCTGCCTCTGCCCGGCCCCTAGCAACACTAACTCTGGGGGAAACGTCATTGGTAACTACAACTCATGTCCTCACCATATGTGAGAGAATAGATTGACAAAGGCTCAAACTCCGAGATTAATAAACTCGCATGATAGAAATGAAATAAGTGAAATTGTCCTAATAGTTTCGTATCGTCTCGAAGATAAGTATAGACGTCTACGTACCGATCCGAAAGACACTATTATACTAGCTTATAACTCGTAGCACCTATGAACCTAGAGCTTTGATACCAACTTGTCACGACCATAATTATCCTCCGTAGGATGTCGTGATATCACCTAGTCTTAGCAACTGGGTAAGCCTAACACGTACTGAAGTAGTGTCAAACTCAACAAACAACTATTAAATATGAAACAAACATTTTCTATACAAACCAATAATCCCAAAACCGGTAGTATAAGTCATAAGCTCTACTAAGCTTACTAGAAGAGTCTTCTAAGCAACATTGTTCTGAAAAAAAAAAGAAATAGACAGTACAATACAATATCAGAAGGTGACTTCGAGGCCTGCGAATGCGATGACACGTTTACCTTGAGTCTCCACAGTAACCCCGAACAGCTAGATAGTATTCAACCAACTCTGAAGTGCTTGGATGTGCACAAAAAAGCGCAGAAAGCGTAGCATGAGTACACCACAGCAGTACCCAGTAAGTATCAAGACTAACCTCAGTGGAGTAGTGACGAGGGACAGTCAACACTCATACTAGTCTAAACAACCTAAACAAGTATAAATATGGACTAACAGGGAACAATACCAATATAGAGCTAAGCATGACAACAATAACAAAACAAAATTATGTAATAGGAAACTAAGAGCAACAATTAGCAGCAGGGACAAACAAGTAATAATGCTTTAGAGTGAGCTGAACACATTTTAAGTCCAGTGAAATCAAATAAAGGAAATCGCGTAACAACTTGAGAAGAACAGTCGCTTTCACACAAGATTTATTTAAGAATTTCCACGAGGTACCTAACCTCATAATCATAAATCACGGGTCCCAATTCATGAACCCTAATCACTTGGCATCTTGTGCCCACATTGCAATTAATAACCGCACGGACGACTCACGTGCCAAGAGAGTGACAATATCTAATATCCGCATGGATCACTTACGTGCCAACAATAACAATGACTCATGATCGCACGTATAACTCACGTGCCTATATAACAACTCTCCCAGAGAAGGCAAGTAGACGAGAGTACATGTAAATGGTCAATAACATCAGGATTCGTCTTCTTAAACTGATATGGGTCATTAATTACGTGCATGCTTGTGCAAGTGTTCTATCATAATTCAAGTCAACAAGTAAGAGTGGAGACAATGAATGACCATAAGAAACGATCTCCACAAAATGTACAAGGTATAATTCACACAAGGTAGGCACACCACTACACAAATTTCAACAATAACAATGCCCCCACTTCCAAAGTCATCATAAATCATTCCCCGACATCGCCCACCTTGTCGCACCACGTGCGCAATAATAATGAGACTACCTGCCTTATCTCGCCGCACGGGCATAATAATATTCACATCTTGTCTCTCCACATGCGCAAACCACATATATAGCCCACCTTGTCACGCCGCATGTGAAAATATATATAAAAATAATAGCACAGACAACTCACGTGCGAACACCATGACAATCCTCTTAACAATACCACGTGTGACAAAACATAACAACACAATAAAATCACTTTGACAACATGTGCCCATATGCCACAACATTTCTTCAAAACTATTTCAGTACCACAACCACGCAAAGCCCTCGGCTCAACAACATTGAGTACAACAGCAACAACAACAATAACATGAGAGTACGCCAACTAAATCAACATATAAACTTCAGAACACAAAGAAATAGAAGAACGAGCACACAAATAAAGATACAACAAGGAATAACGATCTCAGCAAGAATGGCTCGGCAAGGGGAGAGATAATGTGCAGCAATGATTCCAACTATGTACAACTCGACGATAAAAGAGATTGCATGAATCAACGATTCCAAATAAGGATAAGTCAACAACAAAAAGGGATAACAAAACTTCAATTAAGGCTAAGCAATTACGTAAGAGATAATAATAACTTCAATTTAGTTTAAGCAATTACATAAGAGATAATAATAAATTCAATCAAGGGTATGCAATTACAGAAAATACAATAATAAATTTAATCAAGGGTAAGTAGTTGCGGAAAAGATAATAACAAGTTCAATCAAGGGTAAGCAATTGTGGAAAGGATAGCATGGAAATAAGAGAGGCGAAAACTTTAATTAAGGCACATAAGAGTTTATTGGCAACAAGGGTAGAACACGAATCGACCAACTTCACATAAGACACATATTGGTGAATTTCGTATGTTTGGGATTTATCCTGATAGGACAACTTCATTTTTTAATGGACATAAGAACGTAGGAGCCTAAAATGGTAAAATTCTCACAAATAAGCCCGAGTACGTATTCGTCACCTAGCGTACACGGCCTTCACATGACACAATTAGCACAAACGACTCAAATCCTAAGGGGTAGTTCCCCCACACAAAGTTATGCAAGATACTTACCTTAAAGAACCTAGACCGATATTCTAAAATGACCTTCTCAAATGAAACAACTTCCAGATGGCTCAAATGTAGCCAAAATAACTTTAAATCATAAATAAAACTCGTAAGAAATAATTTCGGATAATAAAACTTCAATCTTTAATAAAAACTAAAAAGCCAACCCAAAAGGCCAACCTCGGGCATGCACCTCGAAACCCGATAAAATTTACAAAACCCAAACACTTATTTTGATATCCAACCATAAAAAAATTATTAAATTCAGATATCCAATCGATGCTCAAAACTTAAAATTTTATTTTATGAAAGTATAGACAATTCCTCCGATTTCTCTTTCAAAATCAATAAACAAATGCCGAAAATAAAGATTAATAAATAAAATATAATCAAAAGCGAGTCAAGAATGCATACCCCAATTCACGTGGTGAAATTTCTCTCCCGAGTCGCCCAAATTGAACTCCAAAATCCAAAAATGTTAAAAAACCTCAAACCCCCGAATATATGTTTCTGCCTAGGATTTTCGCTTTTGCGGACAGGATTTGTGCACCTGTGCACTCGCATTTGCAAGAAAATTCCCACATCAGCGGATTTCCACTCAACAGCCAACCCTCACACATGCGTAACTTCTTCCGCTTCTGCGCAATCGCAGGTGCGAGGCACAGGTCGCTTCTGCGTAACCAACTCACTTCTGCGCTCTAACTCATCGCTTCTGCGGCTTCGCAGATGCGCCTTAGCATCTGCTTCTGCGGCCTTCTCCAACCAGCCCAGGTTCTTGCGCCCAATGGTGCACAGGTGCGACCACACCAGAAGTCTTGCCAAGAGCCTTAACCAAAAATGACCCAAAATGATTCGAACCTCGTCTGTCATCCGACGCACTCGGGACCCTGTTAGAATATACCAAAAAGTCATATAACATAGCACAGACCTACTCGAGGCCTCAAATCATATCAAATAAGGTCAAAATTACGAATCGCGCCTCTAATGGAACTTATGAATTTTCAAGTGTTCCAACATCTAAAACTCGTGCTGAAACATAACAAATCAACTCGGAATTAACCCAAATTTTTCACATAAGTCCAAAATGACATAACGAAGCTATTCAAACTCCCAAAACTAAAATCCTAACTTGATATCATCAAAGTTAACTCCCGGTCAAACTTATGAATATTTCAAACTTTCAAATTTCCAATTTTTACCAAAATGCTTCAAATTATCCTACGGACCTCCTAATCCAAATCCGGACGCACACCTATTGGAAATCACCATACAAATCTATTGGAATCATCAAAAAGCTATTTCGGAGTTGTCTACATAAAAGTCAAATTGCGATCAACTCTTTTTGCTTAAGCTTATAAAACAAGAATCCTTCTTCCAAATTGATCCTGAATCATCTGAAAACCAAAGTCTACCATGCACGCAACTCATAACACATAATATGAAGCTTATCGAGACCTTGAACCACCGAAAGGGACGTTAATTCTCAAAATAGCTGATCGGGTCGTTACGTTATTTAACTAGATTCGTGTTGTTTGGAGGTTGATTTCCGTGAGAAGGTATTTTTATAGTGTTAATTCAAGTGCTTCGAGGTTAGTAACTTGTATAAATTTGGTTTGAAGGTAACTTTCCCATTGGCTATGGTATTTGATACATGTTGTGGGTGACGCACGTGCTATGTGACATGCGTATATGCATACACCAGGATTTTTCATGATCCAGATAAACCTTAGGCTATAATGTGCTATCATGCATCGTTATTTTCGCATTTTCTGCGCTTGTATGACTACATAAGTGATTATGCATATTAGAAATTATGTCTAGGCTATGTGCTTATTTATATGAGACATGATAGGGCTATCCATCCTATTTTGAGTTATTTTGCCTTAACCGAAGTCATATTCTAAATCATTATTTTACATTTGCGTATTACATCTTTGTCTATGTGAATTCTTTATATGTTATCTCATATCTTTTTGGTGCCCTTATACGTAGGGTTGAACTGAGTATTGTGAGATGAGCACATTTAAGACTTGAGTGGTTGATGGTTGATCCTGGGCCATAAAGTAGATTTTATACTATTACTGAGGTGACGCGTGTTCCAGGCCTCATACCGAGTGGTTTTGATTATGAGGCACATACTCCATTCCCCATATTGGGCTAAGTGATATTGATCATTGACATCAATCCGATTAGTGCTTGGGCTAGAACTCTCCCATCCAGAGTCAAGTATTAACTTATGGGTCCAGGCACATGTGTCGTATATGTGCTTGGTAAAGGACTTGTGTCAGGCACCCATACAATGCTAAGTTTCATATCCTGGATGATTTAGCTGCCATATTGTTGATTCTGGCTTGTATACTTGTCATACAGATGTAGGGTTGTGTTTCCTCCTTCATGCTAATTGGTACATGATATGTAAAATTTGGAATCACGGTTAAACTGATAAAACCATCTCTAATTGATTTCCGTGGAAGAATTTGTCCCTTATCTGTTATTCTTGAAAAGCATGCTTATTTATCCTTTTATTGTGAAAAGGTTGAATTTGATATTACTTGAGCTACTTTTTTTTGTCGATATTATGCCGTTATTGTTGTTATTGGCTGTTGGAAATGAATATTGGACCTTGCCTAGCTCGTAACTACTTTCAGCCTGACCGGTCATTTTGAATATTTGCATTCAGATCGATAGTTTGAGGTCATGAGAAGATGCGTTAGTGTATTATGACTTGATTGTATCATCACTTTTAGTTTTCGAGTGGTTCAGAATCGATTTGGAAGAATGATTCTTAAATACGAAGCTTTAACATGGAAGAGTTGACCAAGTTGGTCTTTTGAGCATTTGACCTCGGATCGGAGTTTATATGGTCCCGTTAGGTACAAATGGTGATTTTGGACCAGTGCATATGCTCGAATTTACATTTGGATGTTTCTAGAATGTTTCAGCACTATTTGGCAAAAGTCGGCAATCTGAAGGTTTGGATTATTCATGAGTCTAACCAATAGTTGACTTTGATGATATCAATTTTGGATTATGGTTGCGGGAAATGTAATAGGTTCATTATGACATTTGAAACTTGTGTTCAAAGTTTGAGGTCATTCCGAGTTGATTTGATATGATCTACATGATGTTTTGGAAGTTGAAAGTTCAAAAGTTTATTAAGTTCGATTTGAGGTGCTATTCGTGGTTTTGATGTTATAATGTGTGATTTGAGGCCTCGAGTATGTTCGTGTCGTATTTTTGGACTTTTTTGTATGTTTGGTTAGGTTCCAGTGTGACCCGAGCACATTTCGGCGTATTGTATGAAAAATTAGAAAATTTGATTTTAAACTTGAAAATCTTGAATTTTGATGATCAATTCTTGTTGTTTGAGATTACTTTTGTGATTTGCGTGAGCGCGCGAGCTTATATGATGTTATCACACTTGTGTGTAAGTTCGATTTGGTGCCTGAGGGGCTCAGGTGAGTTTTGGATGAGTTTTGAAAAAGTTTGGATGATTTTTGAACAACGGGTGCAACCCTGCGGATATCGCAATTGCGATGTCACTCTCGCATTTGCGGTCATTTGATTGCATTTGCAAATATAGGACTGGAGTCTAGACTTTGCATTAGCGAGGATAGGTTTGCTTTCGCGAAGGAGGGGGTGTCGCTTTTGAAAAAAAGTTGGTCGCATTTGCAACCACTGGTATTTTGGGAAGCTTTGCAGATGCGAAGAATTTATCTACGAAGGTTGTGGTTTCGCATTTGCGACTTCTTTAGGTCTGATACACTGAGAAAGAAAGTTTGTAAATGCGAAAAAAAGTTCGTAAATGCGACATCTGCAACTGGGTAAAAGAGGGAAAATCGGGATTTAGCTCATTGTACACCTTTTTTAAACCCTAAGCTCCATAGAGGTGATATTTGAAGAGGATTTTCTTTCCAAATTCATTGCTAAGTGTAATGACCTGACCGGTCATTTTCTGTAATTGCGTCCCATTACCCCTTTTATGCGTCACACATGTATGTTTATGATTTTATGACTTACGGGGTTGATTAGTATTGTTCCAGGAAGCTTTTAGGTTGATTCGGACCCTTTGATTCTTGACTTAGAAGCCTAAGTTAGAAATGTTGACCAAACTTTGACTTTTGTGAAAACGACCTCGAAACGGTGTTTGATGGCTCCGATAGTTTCGTATCGTGAATTTGGACTTGGGCATATGCCCCGAATTAATTTTGGAAGTCCGTATGTTAATTTGTGTTGTTTTGCCGAAATATGGCAATTTGAAGTTGAAAAGTTTGATCGTATGTTGACATTTAGATATCGAGCACATAATTTTATTTTGGGACTTGAAATAGGTCAGTTATGCTATTTAGAACTTGACTGCAAAATTTGGTTACATTTGGAGTTGATTTAGGAGGATTCAGACGTTTAGTTGTAATTCTATAGATTCTTGAACTTTACTTTGAAATTCATGCATTTTAGTATTCGATTCGTAGATTTAAATGTTATCTTTGTGTTTTGATCGTGCGAGGGAGTTCGTATGATATTTTTAGACTTGTGTGGATGTTTGATTTGGAGCCCTGTGGGCTTGAATGAGTTTCAGACATGTGTTTGGAAGGTTTTGAATTGAAGGTGAAAATTCTAGTGCATGTAGTGTTACATTTGCGAACACCAGGTTTGCAATTGCGAGCTTAGTAGGGGGGCCTCAGGTAGTGATACCTGGCTCACAATTTCAAAGTAGCTCAAGTAGTGGGGTAGTTCGTATTTGCGATAAAACAGTTCCATTTGCGATGGAGACTGGCTTCGCAAATGCCATATATGAACTCGTGGGGTCGTGGGTAGTCTGAATCTATCATTGGACCAAGATTTTCATCAGGGGGCCCCATATTGACTTTTGTTGACTTTTTGGAAAAAATGTAATGATCATGGATTTATCTATTGTAATTGACTTCCCTTGCATTGGTTGATGATATTAAGTCAATTTTCGTTAGATTTGAGCCTTGTGGAGGCGAATGTTAGTGGAAAAGCTATTTCCGAGGGTTGAATTGGCCTAGTTGAGGTAAGTATCTTGCCTAACTTTGTGTGGGGGAACTACCCCGTATGATTTGGAATTGATTGTGTCATTTGTATTATGTGAAGGGTGTGTACGCAAGGTGACGAGCGGGTACACGTGTTATATGTGGTATTTGACCGGTTTAAGCTACTTAGACTCTTTCCAGGCTTTAGTTGAATTGTCATGTCATGTTCTAAATTTTTGTAGTCAACCTATTCTTACATGTGTTAGTCTATCCTTACATGCCTTAAATAACTTTGTTCACACTTGTTCACATCTTACCCATTATTTGGCTCTTATGCTTTAGTTGAACTTTTGCCTCTTTTGTGGTTACATATTATTTCTTCTATTGTCGATTTATCATTGCTTGAAGTCATTGTTACATGTTATCTCTTTCATTGTTGATTATCATTACTTGAAGTCATTGTTACATATTATCACTTTCATTGTTGATTATCCCTATTTGAAGTCATCGGTGTATGTTTTCTCTTTTATTGTGAGTTCTATTATTTAGTGTCGTGCTTACGCAATATCTTTCTCAGTGTTGAGACATTGGTGGTTAAGTTGAGAAAGCGCTTATCACGTTGAAGCTAAGTGTTAGTTGTTGAGACATCTTTCTTGTTAAGAATTTACATTCATTGTTATTGTTGAAATTCTTGTACACGTTGTGGTGGAGCCATGGGCTATTGTTGTGGAAACATTGATATTGTTGACTATTGGCAAGTTGTCACATATGGGCACTTGTGGTGCGAGTTGTTATTGTGATGTGATATTGACGCGCATGCGGCGGTATAAGATTAGGGTTTAATGTTCATGCGGCGGTATAAGGTGGGACTTATCCGTGTGTTTCTTGTAAGGGGATTACGTGAAGACATGCGGCGTCAAAAGGTGAGATAAAGTGCTTGTAGCTATTTCGGGAAAAATATTTTCGAAACCATTTCAATTTAAGGATCATGCGGCAGAATAACCAAAGATTATGATTGAAATTAAGAAATGTGAATACGAGGCGGTACCTCGTTGTGATTCTTATTGTTTTTCTCATGTTGCAGAGAGTTATTTGGTGGGAACACTTCTTGTTGATTTGTTTTTCCTTGTTCCATCGGTTATTTTCTGTATATGAACATTATGGTTCTTTTCAACTGCTTCCCTTATTTTATCTCTATGCTTAAGATCCTTTCATTAGTCAATGTTATTAACTTGCTTCATATGACTTATTGCTCCGCTTTCCATTACTTTTTGTTAGTACATTTTCATTATTTTTTTTATATCCTAGTAGGTGTCTTGACATATCCTCATTACTACTCTATCGAGGTTAGGCTTGATACATACTAGGTACCGTTGTGGTGTATCGAGGAGCCCAAACATGCGACGGGTTAGACCCGCAACATTAATAGAGTTGAGTTTCAACCACCACTTGTCATGACGTCCGTCGTCGTGGACTCACATTTAGGCCAACCGCACGCTCGCGGCGCACGGGATGCCAGTATCCGTCCCATGACACCACCCACGACCATGAGTCTGGGCGCGGTATACAGGGGCGATACGATGCGTGATGCCCAAGCAGACGTGCCCTCGGCCTAATGGCTTCGGGCGCAACTTGCATTAAAAGATTCGATGGTTCACAGGATTATATAATTCACACCAAGTATCACATTTCACTACATTCTTCATCAATGTGAGAGCCTAGATATTCATTGCCGAGAATCATTTTTGTTTCAAAATAAGTACAAGTCCCTCGCGCGCATTGCGAATGGGGTGCGAGAGGCAAGCTTCATATTTAGTATTCCTTGGCGCTTTCCGCGCCGGGGTTGGTTATTCACCCGGCACGCATGCTAGTGCGCGCGCTGGGGTTAGGAGAGAGCCACGTGGATGGAGGTCAAAACACCTCGGCCGCACCACTCCCTATTGTTTAAACAAGTTTGCGGGTCGTTCTGCTTTGCAAGTTTCGACTATGATCTTTCCGCAGGTTCACCTACGGACACCTTTTTATGACTTCTCCTTCCTCTAAATGATAAGGTTCAATAGACTTCTTGTGACATCGCGGCAAGCTAACCGCCCACGTCGCCGTGATTCGAAAATTTCACCTGATCTTTCAATCGGTAGGAGCAACAGGCAGTGTGTACAAAGGGAAGGGACGTAGTCAATGCGAGCTGATGACTCACACTTACTAGGAATTCCTCGTTTAAGACCAACAATTGCGATGATCTATCCCCATCACGATGAAATTTCAAAGATTACCCGGGCCTGTCGGCCAAGGCAATAAACTTGTTGAATACATCAGTGTAGCGCGTGTGCAGCCCAGAACATATAAGGGAATCACAGACCTATTATTGCATCAAACTTCTACGGCCTAAAAGGTCGTAGTCCCTCTAAGAAGCTGGCCGCGAAGGGATACCTCCCCACAGCTAGTTAGTAGGTTGAGGTCTTGTTCGTTAACGGAGTTAACCAGACAAATCGCTCCACCAACTAAGAACAACAATGCACCACCACCCATAGAATTAAGAAAGAGCTCTCAGTCTATCAATCCTTACTATGACTGGACCTGGTAAGTTTCCCCGTGTTGAGTCAAATTGAGCCGTAGGCTCCACTCCTTATGGTGCCCTTCCGTCAATTCCTTTAAGTTTCAGCCTTGCGACCATACTCCCCCCGGAACCCAAAAATATTGATTTCTCATAAGGTGCCGGCGGAGTTAAAAAAAAACATCTGTCGATCCCTGGTCGACATCGTTTATGGTTGAAACTAAGACAAAATTGGATCATCTTCGAGCCCCCAACTTTCGTTCTTGAATAATGAAAACATCCTTGGTAAATGCTTTCGCAGTTGTTCGTCTTTCATAAATCCATGAATATCACCTCTGACTATGAAATACGAATGCCCCCGACTGTCCCTGTTAATCATTACACTGTTCCCGAAGGCCAACGTAATTGGACCAAAATCTTATAATGTCATCCCACACTAATGTATACAGAGCATAGGCTTGCTTTGAGCACTCTAATTTCTCTAAAGTAATAGCGCCGGAGGCACGACCCGTCCAAATAAGGCCATGAGCGCATCACCGGTAGAAGGAACGAGACGACCGGTGCACACCTAAGGTGGACCGGCTAGACAACCGGTGCACACATAAGGCGGACCGGACGGCCTATCCCAAAGTCCAACTACGAGGTTTTTAACTGCAACAACTTAAATATACATTATTGGAGTTGGAATTACTGCGGCTACTGGCACTAAACTTGCCCTCTAATGGATCCTCGTTAAGGGATTTAGATTGTACTCATTCCAATTGCCAGACTCATAGAGCCCGGTATTATTATTTATTGTCACTACCTCCTCGTGTCAGGGTTGGGTAATTTGAACGCCTGCTGCCTTCCTTGGATGTGGTAGCCGTTTCTCAAGCTCCTTCTCCGGAATCGAACCCTAATTCTCCATCACCCGTCACCACCATGGTAGGCCACTATCCTAATTCTCTGTCACCTGCATCAACCTTTTATCTAATAAATTCATCACTTCTAGAAGTCGGGGTTTGTTGCATGTATTAGCTCTAGAATTACTACGGTTATCCGAGTAGTAGATACCATCAAAAAAACTATAACTAATTTAATGAGCCATTCGCAGTTTCACAGTATGAATTTGTTCATACTTACACATGCATGGCTTAATCTTTAAGACATGCATATGACTACTGGCAGGATCAACCATGTAGCATTCCTCATTGACCTCGGCGTCGCATGAGCATGGCCGACCCAAAGGGCACAGCCAAGTCCAAGATGAGCATGACCGTCAATCGTAAGGAGCATTCTTTGGGAAGATAGGAGCCAATGAAGACCCCATGCCCATTGCATTTACCGAATCCAAGAGTTTGAGCATAATAGTCATGGACCAAGTCATCGCACGATGAAGCGAGGATGATGTGGGACACAACTGCAGCTTTTGGTCCCCCCCGCACATCTAGTATAGACAAAGATATAGTAGACATTCTAGTTATAATCCACAAACAAATATCAATACACCAAATCCATCAAACCCTAAAGATATCTACTCCATAGATATGGAGCAATTCATCACAAATATGTTTAAATTAAAGGAAAACATAAAACAATCCAAACTCGTGTCTTGAGTGAGGAATGAATGATGAAATCCTTGTGCTTTTGCTTGTCCACCTCCTCCTTAACTTCCTTAGGTCTAAAATGTGTCAAAAGTCCATAAAATAACGTTTTCCATGTATATATACCAAGCAGGGACAAGCCCAAATGAAAACACCTTCTCCTACGTGAAATAGGACAATTCTCGCAATAGGACGTGCGCGGCCACGCACATGGTGGTGTGTTCACGCATATGAGCATGCACTTTGGGCAGTTTCTGCTCTACATGTGCGCCTAGTGTAGGCTCGCGCACCTGGGTGGCCTCTTGCTCAATTCTTCGTTTCTCTTGTTAAATGCACTATTGTCCGTTGATCCCCGATCACGATCCCAACTTAATCCTTGGGATTTTACTCAGACTTCAAAGCTCCAAAATAGCTTGAATTTATTCCATAACAACTACATATCTCGGAATCACTCATACAAGGCCTAAAACACACAATTAGTGCAAAACACTAGCGTTTAAAGCTTAATCTCATTTAACGCACAGTAAATTAGAGTGTAATAAGCGACTAAAACACAAGAATATAGCCTACCATCAACACCCTACACTTGAATCACTGCTCGTCCTCGAGCAATCAAACTACACTTTATAAAGACACGAACTTTTTAAACAACTCTACTAACTTTTCATACCAAGAATCTTTTAAATAGATTAAGCACAATAACGTAACATCCTAACCCCAAAATTTGACTCGCAAGTACCACACATTATTTATAACGCGCTAACTTACTCCAACATAGAGGTCAAGCATTACCTTTACTTCATGAATCAAGTGCCCTCACACAACAATAGACAGTAGTTCCACACACAATATAGTTTAAGAACAATTAGGAATTCAAGATAGAAAGAAATCACTCACTCTCAGAAACAACATTCATATGCCACAAAAGATGAACCATATGCTTGCCCGTAGTGTACTACTCTACTAATTAAGCTCACTCATTCAATAATCAAGTAGGATTTTAATTGGTTGTAATATAATCTACGGGACGGGTAGTATACATTTAGATATAAGAGTGACTACACCTCCCTAAGCACTTTTAATACATACAGTTTAACATTCAAAACCCCATAGTTATGTCAAACCATACTCTACCTTCACATCAATATATATTAACTCCCTACTTCTTTAAGCACAATTACATCAAGAGTCACCACTATCACAGAATATTTTGCACAACAATACAACTTTTTTTTCTCCTTTTTTCAATTCAAGTGGCTCTTACTTTTTCAAACTACTGCGCCTGTCTCCTTATTTTATTAGTTCCACTCAAAAGCCAAACCAGCCACCCCACACTTCAACTTTTACAAAGTTCATAACAATCTCAAGTGCTCAAGAGAGGTACAAGATTCAAATAGATGATCAATTCAAACAAATGGGTAAGGCTTGCAATGTTGTTGCCAAATAAACAAGATTGAAGACTCAAAGGGGTTAACTAAGATACATAACAATTAGGTAGGTAAAAGCATATAACTAACTTAACAAAGAAACACATATATCACTTCCAAGACTGAATAAAACTACTATTTGGCTTTGCAAACACAGGGGACACGTTTTAGACATCAAATCCAATGCACAGAATGACACAAACCTCACACACACATGGCACATAAGTCATTCAAGAATGATTATCAAGAACTCTAGTCAAAGCAGTTAAGCAAGGTTAAGATCATGCAGTTTAAGGTACTTATACAAGAGTCAAAAACTGAGCCTAAGCATCACAACTAAAGCACTCACTATTTTCAAGGCATAACAAATTCAAGAGATATTTCTTCAATTCAACTCATAGCACAAGATTTCCTACTCTCTAAAAAAACTAACTAAACCTAGTTCAAATAAAAACTCTTGGAAAAGAACCACATCATAGGGTGACTTGTTACACTACCTAACAAAAGAAAATCTTTTTGGTCTTTTTCCTTTGACTTAATCCCTCAAGAAACCAGTTGAATCATAGCCATCGTCGGGAAAAATCAAAGATTTTAAAACTTTTATCATTTTTTTCAATATTTTTTTTAACTACTACAACTAACAAAAGGAAAGGAAACTAATATACATACATACAACATACTATTGTCCCCCGCCCCACACTTTAAGTTGTGGCATGTCCCCATGACACATAATTAAAAAGCATAAGGTAGAGAAAACTTCCCAGAATCTCTAGTCGGGGTTTGAATCAAAGTCAGGCTCCATCCTTCTCGCCCGCAATAGTGCGCACATCCATGCAGAAAACTTCTTCTCGGCCTTCTTGGGGTACATCCCACCGTTATCTTTCTCAATAACTGGATCTTTCTCTTTCAAACTCTTCACTTTCCACTCTACACTTGTAGTTGGCTTCTCTTTTTTCACCCTCGTTTCTACATTTATCTCGAAAGTCACTGTCTCATCTCGAACTCTAAGCATGAGTTTTCTATCATGTATATATAATATTACTCTGTCCGTTGCTAAGAATGGTCATCCTAAGATTAGGGGTATCTCCTTGTTCTCCTCTATCTTCACCACTATAAAATCTATAGGAAATACGAACTTATCTACCCAAACTAAGACATCTTCAACTATCCCCTCAGGTATCAAAGTTGTTTTGTCTGCTATCTACAAAGATAATGGTGCAGACCTTATCTCTCCAACCTCATTCTCTAGCTTCCTATAAATTGACAAATGCATTAGATTAATTGAGGCACCAAAATCACATAAAGATTTATCAAAGTTAATAGTTCCTAAAGAGCAAGGTATAGTAAAACTCCCTAGATCTCCACACTTTTGTGGGAGTTTATTTTGAAAGATTGCGCTACAATGCTATGTGATCTTGACTACTAAGGTCTCTTCTATATTCCTCTTCTTTGTAAGAATCTCCTTCAAGAATTTGGCATGAGCTGGCACTTGTGAGAGAACTTAAGTGAATGGCAAATTTACATTAACGTATCTCAGCATATCTACAAATTCTCAAATTGTTTGTCCAGATTTTCTATATATAGCCTTTGGGGAAAAGGTAGAGCAGGCATGTACTTGCTCTTTTCATTAGATTCCTCCCTTCTTGAAGTTTCCTCCTTTTGTTTCTCAACTCCCTTTTTGCCTTTCTTCTTCTTATCAACTTCACTTTTCATCTTCTCCTCACTTTCTTTTTCAAGTATCACGTAGGATCCTTCAACATTTGCCCTGCTTCTCAAGGTCACAACATTCACCGGTTCTTTGGGATTTCTCTCAGTATCGGCTGGGAGAGTTCCTGAAATTCTCTCAGACAATATAGTTGCAATTTGTCCCACTTTCATCTCCACGTTTCATAAACCAGTGCTAAGTTCTTTGATAGCTGCACCGTGAGCATCTAATCTCTCATCTGTATTGACAATGAAAGACTTAATCAGATCTTCTAACACATATTGAATTGGCTAGTGAGGCTGAAACTGTTGCCTCTACTGATTTTGGAAACCTAAAGCTCCTTGTCCCTGAAATCTAGGATTGTTTTGTTGCCACGCATTCGAGGTACCCCCAGGTGCACTCCATGAAAAACCGGGGTGCTTCTGACCCATTGCATTGAAGTTATAATTCCCCATAGCATTCACGTCCTCAATTGAGCCTTGACACTCATGAGTAGGGTATCCTTTTCCACAAATATCACATGCTGCATGAGGCTCGCTTTCTTTCGAGGCTAAGGTCAACCTCCTTATTTCTTTGGCCATCGCATAATGTTGTACATGCACAGATGTATTAGCATCAACTTGGTGAACACAAATCGATCATCTTCTTTCAGCACTCTCAGAGGGACACTGATTTGCATCTTCAGATAACTCATCTAGAATTGTGACTATCTACTCTAAACTTTTTTTCATCAACGGGCCTCCCGCTGCATTTCTCAATCTTCTACATTAGGTCGGTGTCAGTACATCCCAAAAGTCATGGAGTTGCATCCAGAGTTCAATTGCGATATGTTGACACTTTCACACTATCTCCTTAAACTCCCCCATGCTCCAAACACGATTTTAGTCTTGTTCTGGTAGAAGTTATGAATTTCTCTTCTATATTTGCCCGTCTTAGCTGAGGAGAAATATTTATCAAGAAATTTTCTGGTGTTCTCCTCCCATGTTCTAATTGATCCCTGGGGCAAGCTTCAAAGCCATTGCTTAGCATCATCTTTGAGTGTGAAGGGGAATGCCCTTAAGTAAATTGCATTTTGTGTCATCAGATGGTTGTTTGGATCTTCGTTCATCATTCTTATGAAGACACAACTATTTTGAAGGGTTTGGAGCAACCCTTTATTCACCTCAAAATTATTAGCTGCAAATGGAGGTGGTCTCACACTTGATAATCCTTGGTTGTAGATTGGTCTAGCATAATCACCAAGTGGTCTCCCAGCAGCGGGAGGTATATTTCCAACATGGTCTGCACCCAAGGGTTGATTCTGAGCAATTCTCCGACCCCTCTCTTCTTCATAGACAAGTTGTGCATTTCTAATAGCTGGTTCCTCAGCATATCGTGCAGCTTTTTCTCTTTCCTGGGCTGCCTCTCTTGCAGCCAAATCAGCATTATCATTATCTCTAGCCATAATTTCTTTGGTTGAGGATTGCCCAACCTTCTCAATATCCTCAGAGAGATTCCTTTCCTTCCTCAACTGTCGCAGTTATTTCTCGATTTCTGGTATGTATGGTAGCACTTCTTTCCTAGAAGATCGAGTCATGCACCAATCTAAATTGTAGCCTGCGCACAGTCAAACAACACCAAACGTAAAAATAGAAAAATAAAATAAAAGGAAACACTCCTGAATTAGCACTACAAACTATTTCAAACACTATTGATTGCTAATCTCCGGCAACGACGCCAAAATCTGACGAGCACAAAACACACATAAATAAGCTCGCTAGTAGAATATAGTATAATATAGTATCGTATCCACAAGGATTTGAGTTAAATAATATTTTCATAGTTTAAAGCTTGATTGCTGTCAAAGATGATCAACAATTGAGATTTATGTGATTAAAACTAAAATAATCTAAGAGTCTAACTTATTGACGAATGACACTTGAACAAAAGTGAGTATGGAAGATATGAATAGGAGAAAATAGGGGTTGATAGGATAGGTGTAAGACAAATGTTTGGGATTTAACTCTAGATGATTCACTTCTAATGTTCGAGCGAGTCTCTCGAATTCACTAAATTATTGGTTCAAACGTTTAGAAGAAACTCTTCTCTTGATTAAGTCTCAACCTCACAAGACGAACTAAGTTAATGTCGATGAAGATATGCAAGAATTCGTAGTGGATTGGTCTTTAGGAGAACCTCTCTCGATTATCCTCCTAACTAATTTTACTCACCAATTCAACTAGCCTCTTTCGATTACTAAGCAGAATTAAGGAATTCAACCAACAAAAAAGAATGCCAAAATATCACAAGTTATGCCTCTCTCGATTAGATGAACCAGTGAGTATAGGTGCAACAATTAAAACATTCAAAATGATTCAATACATAAACTAGAGTTATAATTCACAAAAAATATCAATACACCAAATTCATTAAACCCTAAAGAGAACTACTTCATATATATTGAGCAATTCATCACAATTATATTTAAGTTAAAGGAAAACATAAAATAATCCAAACTCATGTCTTGAGTGCGGATTGAATGATAAGATCCTTGTGCTTTTGCTTCTCCACCTCCTCCTTAACTTCCATAGGTCTAAGATATGTCAAAAGTCCAAAAAATAACATTTTTCCATGTATATATACCAAATAGGGCTGGGCCCAAATTGAAACACCTTCTCCTACACGAAATACGACAATTCCCGGAATAGGACGTGTGCAGCCGTGCACATGGAGGTGTGCTCGCCCAATGCGCGCTCGTGCACCTGGGTGGCCTCCTGCTCAATTCTTCATTTCTCTTGTTAAGTGCACTATTGTCCATTAATCACTGAACACGATCCCAACTTATTCCTTGGGATTTTACTCATACTTCAAAGCTCCAGAATAGCTTGCATTCATTCCATAACACCTACATATATTGGAATCACTCCTACAAGGTATAAAACCCACAATTAGTGCAAAACACTAGCGATTAAAGCTCAATCTCAATTAAAGTGCAGTAAATTAGAGTGTAATAAGTGACTACAACACAAGATTATAGCCTACCATTAATTCATAAGGTCCTTGAAAGCTGCCGATGCATTCGTTAGCCCAAAAGACATCACCAATAATTCAAAGTGCCCATACTGGGTCTTGAATGCTGTTTTTGGAATATCCTGCTCCCTGATCTTCAATTGGTGATACCCCAATCTCAGGTCAATCTTGGAAAATTACTTAGCACCCTGCAATTGATCAAACAAGTAATCTATCCTTGGAACTGGGTACTTTTTCTTGATTGTGAATTTGTTGAGTTGCCGATAGTCAATACACATTCTCAGTTACCCATTCTTCTTCCTTGCAATAACGATCAGTGTGCTCTAAGGTGACATGCTCGTTCGGATGAAAACATTCTCTAATAAATTAGTCAATTGCTCCTTTAGTTCCTTCAACTCTGTCAGCGTCATTCTGTAGTGTGGGATGGATATAGGCTGTGTGCCTGGCATCACATCGATCCTAAAATCAATCTCCCTATTCGGTAGGATCCAAGGGAGCTCATCAGAAAATACCTCTGGAAATTCGTTCATAACTGGCACGAACTCAAATGTAGGTGCCTCAGCATCGATGTCCGTAACCCGGGCCAAATGGTAAATACACCCCTTGTTGATCATCTTCGATGCCTTAAGGTAAGAGATAAACCTACCCTTCGGCACTACACAAATACGACCCTGCATCTTCAAAACTCCATCATCTCCAACCGTAACTATGTCCCTAAGGACAAGCAAATGAGGGTCATCATACTGCCGCTCCCTGATGAGCTCAAACAAAGAAGACCGAGCGACTGTACAAGCTAGAACACGACTGGGCTCTGAAACATCCAACCTCACGAACTGATTGGCCAAAGCCTAAACATCTAATGCATGCGGTCTCTCACCGACTGGAATGTACGCAAGCCTGCCCATACTCGCTGCCTTTCTACTCAAGACGTCGGCCACCATATTGGCCTTCCCGGGGTGATAGAAGATGGTGATATCATAGTCTTTCAATAGCTCCAACCACCTCCTCTACCTCAAATTTAGATCCTTTTGTTTGAACAAATACTGTAGACTCCGATGATCCTTGAAAACCTCGCACAACACACCGTAAAGGTAATGCCTCAAGATCTTCAGCGCATGAATAATGGCTGCTAGCTCTAGATCGTGAACAGGGTAATTCTTCTCGTAGACCTTCAACTGCCGCGATGCATATACGATAACCCTGCCATCCTGCATCAATACTACTCTGAGCCCAACATGCGATGCATCACAATATACCGTATAAGTTCCCAAACCTATGGGCAACACCAACACTAGTGATGTAGTCAAAGCAGTCTTGAGCTTCTGGAAGCTCGCCTCACACTCATCTGACCATCTGAATGGGGCACCCTTCTGAGTCTATCTCGTCAATAGGGTTGCTATCGACGAAAACCCCTCCACAAACCGAAAATAATAACCCGCCAAACCCAAGAAACTCCAGATCTCCATAGCTGAAGTGGGTCTAGGCAAGTTCTGAACTGCCTCTATCTTCTTAGAATCCACCTGAATTCCCTATGCCGATACTACGTGCCCCAAGAAAGCGACTGAGTCCAACCAAAACTCGCAGTTTGAAAACATGGCATACAACTGGCTATCTCTCGGAGTGTGAAGCACAATCTGATGATGTTGTTGGTGCTCCTCTCAACTGCGGGAGTAGATCAAGATATCATCAATAAACACAATCACGAAAGAATCTAAATAGGTCTTGAACACCCGGTTCATTAAATCCATAAATGTTGCTAGGGCGTTTGTCAGTCCAAATGACATCACTAGAAATGCATAATGCCCATATCGAGTCCGAAAATCTCTCGTAGGGACAACAGATATCCTAATCCTCAACTGATGGTAGCCAGACGTCAAATAAATCTTCGAAAACACCTTGGCACTCTGAAGCTGATCAAATAAGTCATCAATCCTCGGCAATGGATACTTGTTCTTGATGGTGACTTTGTTCAACTGTGAATAATCTATGCACATCCTCATCGACCCATCCTTCTTCTTCACGAACAACACAGACACACCTCAGGGCAATACACTAGGTCTAATAAAGCCCTTATCAAGCAAACCTTGCAACTACTCATTTAATTCTTTCAACTCTAACGGGGCCATACGATATGGCAGAATAGAAATGGGCTAAGTGCCCGGAGCCAAATCAATACAGAAGTCAATATCTATGTCGAGTGGCATCCCCGACAGATTTGCAGGAATCACCTCTGGAAACTCACGAACAACTAGTACTGAATCCTTGGAAGGAACCTCCGCACTAGTATCGCGGACATAAGCCAAATAAGTTAGACACCCCTTCTTGACCATATGCTGAGCCTTCACATAAGAGATAACCCTACTGGGAGAATGGCCAGGAGACCCCCTCCACTCTAATCGAGGCAACCCCGGTAAAGCTAAGATCATTTTCTTGGCGTGACAATCCAATATAACATGATAAGGTGACAGCCAATCCATACCTAAGATGACATCAAAATCTACCATATCGAGAAGTAAGAGATCTATGCTAGTCTCAAGACTCTCAATGGTAACCACACACGAACAATAGACACGATCTACAATAATGGAATCCCCCACAGGTGTGGACACATACACAAGAGCACTCAAAGAATCATGAGGCACAACCAGATATGAAGTAAAATAGGATGAGACGTAGGAATAAGTAGAGCCCGAATCAAATAGAACTGAAGCATGCCTATGGAAAACTGAAACAATACCTGTGATAACAGTGTCAGATGACTCAGCATTATGCCTGAATGGGAAAGCATAACATCGGGGCTAGGCCCCACCATTCCAAATCACATCCCCGGGATGACCTCTAACTGGCTGGCCTCCAACTCTAACGGCCTGAAAGCCACCTCTAACAATCTGACCTCGACCTCTAGCTGCTTGACCCCTACTTCTAGATGGCTGAGCAGGCGGTGAATCACCTGGTGTCGGAACCAGCACGAGTACCCTGCTGCTGTGAGTTGCCCCGTGCCCGAGGGCAAAATCTAGCAATGTGCCTCGGGTCCCCACAAGTATAACAGGACCTCGACTGCTGTGACTGCTGACCTTGAAACTGACCCGGTCGACCTGAGTAACCACCCTGATAACTCTGGAGCGGAGGTGCACTAATAGGAGCTGGTGGTGTACTGTAGGCTAGCTGATCATGATGAGACATATGAGGGTCCGTGACCACCTGAAGCACTATGAGATGCCTGGAGCGCTGAATGATACGGCCTTGGAGGATAGCCTCTACCAAAAGTACCCCTGTCTCCAGATGAGGCGCCAGTGAACCCACCGGAATGACGAGGCCTCTTATCAAACCCCTACCGCCTATCCCGAGCAAGAACCACCTCGATCCGCCTAGCAACATTAGCAGCCGTCTAAAAGGAAATCTCACCCCCGATCTCCTTGGCCATCTGTAGCCTGATAGGGTGAGCGAGTCCATCAATAAACCTCCCCGCCCACTCTCTCTCAGTAGGAAACAGAAGAAGAGCATGACGGGCTAGATCAACAAAATGAGTCTCGTACTGAGTAACAGTCATACTGCCCTGCCGGAGACGCTCGAACTGCCTGCAGTATTCCTCTCTCAAAGTGATAGAGAGAAACTTCTCTAGAAATAGCCGTGAGAACTGCTCCCAAGTAAGTGTAGGTGACCCAGCTAGGCCGGTCAACATGTAATCTCTCTGCCACCTCTTAGCGAACTCGTCATCTGAAATACAACAAAATCGACCCCATTGGTCTCAACTATACCCATGTTTTGCATCACTTGAAGTGAACTGGGAAGAGCTTTGTGAACTTGCCCAATCTCAATAAGCCCTCAGAAGACATGGCGGGCCTATCAACTGCCTGTACCGCAACATCTGCTGAACTACCCCAACCGATAGTGCTGCTGGAGACTGATACTGGGAAGCCATCTACTCCGGAGTGTGAGTAGTGGGATTCTGTGCACCCCCCTATCTGACAGACGGTTGGTGCCACAGGAAATGCACCGGCCTGGGCCACACTCTCCATGAGGCCCACCAAACGGACTAGAGCGTCCTGAAGCACTGGGTGGCGATGAACCCCTCCGGGACCGGAGCTGGTCCAATAGGTACAGTCTGAGCTGGAACCTCCTAATCAAAATCTACTTGAGGCTCCACTGCTGGTCCTACAGCTTGAGCTCTAGACTGAGCTTTGCCTCTGCCACTGCTTCGGCCTATGGCGCGACCTCGGCCTCGTCCTCGGCCGCTAGTAGGAACTGCCACTAGGGGCTCTGGCTGCTGTCCAGCTGAAGATGTTGAACGTGTTCTCACCATCGGCAGGAGGACAAGAATAGAAGAGTTCAATCAGCAATGTTAGAATGAAACCGCACGACAGAAACGAATAAAAGTGAATTTTTTTCTTAAACTTCATAGCCTCTGTACTAATCCTTCAGACTCTACTAAGCTTGCTCGTGACTCGTGAGACCTAAGTAACTTAGTGCTCACGATCCGGAATTTCAATCAAATCAATTAAGTAAAACCAATTAAGCCGAAAATAAATTAAAACAGAATACAAATGACATATAACAAATAATATCGATGTACAACCGGGATCTGGAGTCACAAGTTCACGAGCTTCTAGAATCTCTATAAAATAGGGTTTGAAATAAATACAACTGTCACGAATGAAAAGAACAGTAAATAGGGGAAATAGAAGGGTACTTCAAGTTCGGCGGGCACCAACAGCTCTACCTCGACTCTCCAAATGCCAATTCGAGCTGGTACGCCTCACGTACAGCTTGGACCAGTACCAAATTCTTCACAAGAAGTGCAGAGCGCAGCATGAGTACAACCGAGCCATTGCACTTCGTAAGTGTCGATCCTATCATCGATGAGGTAGTGACGAAGCTATGACAGGACACCCACATAAATAAACCTATACATACAGAAATATATGTACAACATAACAAAAAATAAAGAATTAAAAAGTACTAGTGTGAGGGGACATGCGAAAGGGGTACACGATACGATAACTACAACAGGGAAAGATAATAAGAAATAGTCAATAAAGCTTTAATCAATAAAATGAACAAACATAATGAATAAAACTGCATGCATCACCCTTCGTGCTTTTACTCTCAGCCTCACCATGAAATAGTAATAATGGCACGACATCACCCTTCGTGCTTTTACTCTCAATCTCACCATAAGATGATAAATACGGCATAACATCACCCTTCGTGCTTTTACTCTCAATTTAATCATGAAAAATAGATACGACACGACATCACCCTTCGTGCATTAACTCTCAAATACGGCACGACATCTCCCTTCGTGCATTAACTCTCAAATACGTCACGACATCACCTTTCATGCATTAACACTCTCCCAAACCATGTAAAAATAAACATATAACAACAGGGAGATAGAATAAGGAAGATCAAGTCTTATGTCAACAATAGTTCCACAACACCGATCACTTCTTCAGAAATAATATCCAATTATCATAGATAGCCCATAAATGCAGAAAGAATGATCAATTTAATAATTAACTAGTCTAAGCATGGATATCATTGTCAAAGAAAGTAATAAATGACAAGAAACAAGTCCTAACCGCATGCTTTAACCGAATAATAACGCATAAGTACTCGTCACCTCACATATATGTTGTATCTAACATTTAAACAAGTAGCAAATAGGCGAACAAATCCTAATCCCTCGAGTCAAGGTTGACCACGACACTTAGCTCGCTCTAAAAGTCGACTCAAAGCTCTACTGGAGCCTTTCCCCTAGAATTTGTCTCCAAACCACTCGTATCTAACCACAATTGACTCAACAATGTCAAATATTGCTAAAGGAATTAATTACAATGCATAAATTTAGGATTTCCACACTTTTCCCAAAAAAGACAAAAATCGATCTCGGTCCCGCTTGGTAAAAACCTGAGGTTCAGACCAAAATCCATTTTCCAATTCACCCCCTGTGCCCGATTATGTAATAAGTTTCGGAATCCGACCTCAATTTGAGGTCTAAATCGCTAATTTGCAAAAACCCTCAATTCTCCCTAACTCCCTAGTTTTCTACCATGGAAGAACAAAGATTAGGACTAGAAATTAATGGGTGATGTTAGAAATGGAAGAAAATGATTTAATGTGTACAAACCTATGAAATTGTGTTGAGTTTTCTCTTTAAAATCGTCTCTAGGCCGAGGTCTACTGAAGAGTTTATCAAAAATGGAAGAAATCCCATTTTAGGACTGTTTTAAATCACTAACGTTAGGTGTTCATCGCATTCGTGTGAAACCTGACGCATTCGCTAAGGGCATGGCCTAATTGGCTTATGCGATCATGACTAATTCCATGCATTCGCGAAGGTCTAGCCTGCCTCACCTCCACGTTCGCGAGATTGGGCTCGCGTTCTCGTAGAGTTACCTCAACTCCCTCGTCCAGCCTATCTAACGCTACGCGTTCGCGTGTGACTAGTCGTGTTCGCGTAGAGCAGGCCCTCCAATGCTTAGAGTTTGAGACCAGGGTTTCGTATTCGCGTAGAGCAAAATCTCCCCCAGCCCATTTTACCCTTCGCGTAGAACATCCAAAACTCATTATTAGACCGATTCTCCCATCTACACACTATATAAGTCTTAATCAAATTGCATCAAGCCGTACACATATCCCAATTTTAATCACATGATATTCCGAGTAAACCCAGATACACATAGCAATAACTTTCGACCACAATAGTTGTTCAATAACAAACCTGGTAATTGTAGCAAATCTCATGTCAACTGAAACCTTGTTATGAACCTTCGTATACTACTGACGAGTGCAAAACACACACTAAAATATGCTCCCTAGTCGAATATAGTAAATTAAAATATCGTATCCACAGGGCTAGACTGCTATCCAAGATGATCAACAATTTAGGTGTATGTTATTAAAACTAAAATTAACTAAGAATCTATACTATTGGCAAATGACAATCAACGCAAGTATTAAGCAAAGGAAGTTATCAATTGGGAGAAGATAGGGTTGATAGGTTAGGTGCAAGATAAATGTTTGGGATTTAACTCTAGATAATTCACTTCTACAGTTCAAGTGAGTCTCTCAAATTCACTTGGTTATTAGTTTAATTGATTAGTAGAAACTCCTCTCTCGATTAAGTTTCAACCTCACAAGATGAACCAACTCTATGCACATGAAGATATGCAAGAATTCGTAGTGGATTGGTATTTAGGAGAACCTCTCTCGATTATCCTCCTAACTATGTTTAATCAACAATTCAGTTAGCCTCTTCCGATTAGTAAGAAGAATTAATGACTTCAACAAATTAAATATAATGCAACAATATCACAAGTTATGCCTCTCTCGATTACATGAACAAGTGAATTATCCACCAAAATATACATAAAACTAGAGTTAATTATCCACAAACAAGTGTCAATACACTAAATCCATCAAACCCTAAAGATAACTACTACAAGGATATGGAGTAATTCATTATAACAATGTTTAAGTTAAAGGAAAACATAAAATAATCCAAACCCTTGTCTTGAGTGAGGATTGAATGATGAAATCCTTGAGCTTTTGCTTCTCCACCTCCTACTTGGCTTACTTAGGTCTAAGATGTATCAAAAGTCCATAAAATAATGTTTTTACATGTATTTATACTAAGTAGGGTCGGGCCCAGACTAAAACAACTTTTCATGCGCGAACTGGGATAATAACTCTGTAAAATTTGCACAGGCGCGCCGCATGGGGCGACGCGCCATGCGGGGCGATTCTGGGAAACTTCATAGATCTTGTTCTGACAGACTTCAGGAAATCTGTGCAGCCGAGGCGCGCCACACGCCGCGATTGTGGAAGCTTCTCAAAGTCTAGCTTTTTCCTATATTTTTGATGTCCAGATGTAGTCCTCGACCTTTGAACGTGATCCCGACTTAATCCCTTAGACTTTTATTCAGACTACAAAGGTCCAAATCACTCGAATTAGCTCTATAACATCAAAATCACACATAATCACTCCTACGAGGCATAAAACATACAATAAGTGCAAAACACTAGCGATTAAAGATCAAACTCAATTAAAGTGAAGTAAATTGAAGTGTAATAAGTGACTAAAACACGAGATTATATCCTACCATCAACACCCCACACATAAACTATTGCTTGTACTTGAGAAATCAAACCATATTTTATATAGACACGACCTTATTTAGCAACTACCCTAACTCACTAAACCAAGAGTATTTAAAATAGACTAAGCACATTAGCATAACATCGTCGCCTCAAGATTCGACTCAAAAGCACCACGCATTATTTATAGCCCGCTCACTTACTCTAACACAGAGGTCAACGACATTACCTTTCATTCATGAATCAAGTGACCTCACAACTGTAGAGAGTAGTTCCACATACCATAAAATTTAACCACAATCAGGAACTCAATAAAGAAAGAATTCACTCACTCTCATAAATAACACTCATATGCCACAAAGGATGAACCATAGGCTTGCTCGTAGTGTACTACTCAACTAATCGAGCTCATTCAGTCAAGGATCAAGTAGGACTTTAACTGGTTGTAAGGTAGGCTGCAGGATGGGTAGGATACAATTAGATATAAGGGTGAATACACCTCCCTAAGCACTTTAATACATACAATTTCACATTCAAAACCCCACTCTTATGCCAAACCATACTCCACCTTAACATCATTTTAAATTAACTCCCACTTCTATAAGCATAATTACAGCAGGAGTCACCACTCATCAATGAATATTTTTCACAACAATACAATAATTTTTTTTTTCTCTTTCAATTCAAGTGACTCTTACCTTTTCAAAATAGTGCACCTTTCTCCTTATTTCATTACATTTTCAAAATGATAATGGGGTTGAAGGATGCTAAAGGGATTTAGTTCGAGCTTGCCGCTCGTCGTATATGTTTATGACTTGTTAATGAAATATTTTGTACCATATTGTTGATGTTGTTCTTATTAAATTTCTCTGGTTGTTCTTGTTGGTATATGGTATTGGAGGAGGCCCTTGTTACAGGGGAGATGCTTTCAAAATTTACACAAACGAGCCACTAGTTTAAGTTGCAGACTTAACCTTTACTCAGCACATTTCGAATCTACTTATGCTATGGTAGATTGAGTTGAGTTGTTTGATAAATTTCTTGGAAGGTATTAAGGAGTCAACAGAGTTAAGGTCTGTTAAGACTAAACCTTGCTTTTGTTTTGGCATGACCCCGCAACTACATGTGTTTGATAATGAGACATAAAGAGAAGTTCATGTTCCTGAATTTATGTACATTGTCCTAGTCTCATAAGTTACAATATTATACGACAACATATAAGGGCACTGATAGAGAGAGAGTTCTTGACGACGTGGCCCTATTTGAGGCCCTATTAGATAGTGCATACCAAATTTGCAAATTTCAGTCTTAAGACCCTAAGATAGGAATATCAAACACATTCCGTGAATAGGAGGCCATGGTAGTATCAAAAGGTAGAAGTATAAGTTTCAACAAGTAACAAAAGCAAGGTGAAGGAGGGTACGAGGTACCCAGTTAGTGGAGATTATCAGTATTTACAATTCAGGCAGAGAAATATAAGCATTCAAGTTACCTTCAATAGTAACAAAGGTATGTACAATTGGTCATACTTATCTCACCCTTTGGGAGTTAACAGATATAGTTCAAGAGAATGATGTGATATCAGGATGCAACTGGGGTTAGAGTAACCTAAAATTGTGAATGGATTTTTAGATGACATTTCCGAAGGATATTGTAAATGTGATAATATATCTCATTGTGAGACACCCAGGCGGTGCACTCTAAATAGTACAGTCAGATATGAATATTAGAATATTCAAAAAATTTAGAAGACAGGAACCGAAATCCTAGAAGGGATAAATATTTACATTAGTATGGCTCCCATTCCTAGTAAAGTGAAGATGTTAGGCGACCCAAGGAGCTACTGGATGGAGCAAGGGGAGAAAAAAAAGGGAAAGAATGTTTTGTTGATGTTTTTCAGAATAAAGTGATAAACAAACATGTTAGCAGGAGAATAAGAAGAGAGTAAATGAAACATCATGAGTAAGATGAGATAAATGGGTGATAACGGTAAATTAAAATATGATAGGATGATAGAGTCTATAGTCAAGTGAAGGAAAAGACAAGAGGTGACGGACCGTGAGACAATAAAACTGTATAAGCCATAAAGTCATACCATCACTTTGAGAAATGAGTTGGTGACTACAGCGTGATTACTAGAAGGCTAAGTAATGCCCCTGGAGTAATAAAGATCAGCATGGGCTAGTAAACAAGATAATACTGAACATGAATTAGGGACTAGAGGATTTGTTAATAGTCAACATCGTGGGAATTTCAGAGACCGCGTTCCGTCATTAATAGAATGGACGACAGAAGAATTACCTTTAAAGGTCATTCAGGAAGACATTTCCCTAAAGCAAGCACTGCGAGCAGAGTTAAGCTTTAGGGACTGTTTGCTAGTTACACTAGGCATCACCCTCACGCATAAGAAATTCAGTTATCCCTGGTATAATAAGGGTTATTGCAAGGTGAGTAAGGGTTATAAGATAAGCCAAGTATTTATACAGCAAGTGGCAGAACGTCTAGGAAAAGTAATTGCTTATGTTTAAAGAAAAGATGAGAAAGCACAAAAGGAATTATTCGATCAATGACCCAGAGTTAGTTACATTATGAACGCACTTAAGATTTTGGAGTATTATCCATGCAACATATATGATGACATTCAAACATCTATAGGAGACTCTGGTATAAGTTAAAAGAAAGAATTGAGTTCATGTCACAGACAAAGGCTTGAATTGTTAAAATATTATATCGCGGATGATCCATATCATCCACGAAAGGCTAAAGTAATAACTAATACCTTGAGCTGTAGATTGGAAGATAGCTTAAGCTTACTTAATGGCCTAGAGAGAATATTAAACTAACGAGTTACATCAGCTAAGTAAATCAGGAGTCTGATTATTAGATCCAGAAAATTATAGAAATCGTGATTCAGAACATTGCAAAATCACTCTTGATATTAGATGTACAAAAGATATAGTACAATGGCCATATTCTATAATGGTTCTACGATAAAGTCAGTTAGAAGACTACCAGCCTCATAAGAAGTCAATATGAAGCTCCTGCCGGAATGTGTATGCACCAGAGGTGCAAGTATTATAGTAGAGCTTCAAGGTGTGGATGTGAATTTGTAAGGCCCCGTGAAATTTTTCCTAAAAGTTGTGTTCAGACTTTTTGGATTGAATAATGCGCTGGGGAGTTGAAGGAAAAGATTTTACAGAAATAGGCATTTCTGCGGCCCATTATGCGGCTGCATAATCACTCAACGGGCCGCAGAATGACCGCAGAGTTAAGCAGTTATTTGGGCCATTTTTTATGTCAATTTCGCGGCCAGTTATGCGACCGCACAACCGTTTCACGGGCCGCACTCTGATCGCATAATCAGCCTTGGACTTTTGCGGAGGGAGGTTCTACTACGCATTATGTGACCGCATAATAGGTATGTGGGCCGCATATCTACCGCAGACACTGGTAGATTGTTTTCCGGTTTTTGGCACTAGATTATCTGGCCGATATACATACCGCATATCCATTCTGCCATCATGTCATACTACATTTTTGTTAAAACACATGCCATAGTCCTTTTTTGAGCATATTCCTGATATTCTTAGAGTGAGAAGGAGTTCTTAGAGTGGGGGAGTAACCTTCAACCTATTATCCATCAATTCATGCTCAATTATTGAGGATTAACAAAGAAGTCTTCATCCTAAAGGTAAGAATCTATGCCATAGCTCTTAATATTGAAAATCTACTAAAAGGGGAGTAATTAGAAAGACAATTCTTGGGTATGGGGTTTGTTATCTTGAATGCATGTGTAATCAAAAAATGTGGGAAGGCTGTGAGCTAAAAATGGTAGAGAATAGGTTGGGGAATGATGGATTCCACAAAAGGGCCTTAAAACATTAATGCACACCTAGTATTTGATAATGTGCTTAAATGAGCTAGAATCATGACCATCTTCCTAATTTTGGTCCAACTTGTTATATTTTTAAAATAGATTGAAGTTGCTAAGAATTCCGAAACTTTTTAAAGTTTAAAGGAAGCTCAATTGAGGTATGTTGGCTAAACCCCTTTCTTCTTAGAATCGTATCCCACGGTGTTCATGTAATTGGTGTAAGTCCCAAATTGAATATTATATTCCTAATGTGTTTGTGTTGAAGGATGTATGTTCAATGTGTATTCTAAATGCTTCATCATGTCATATTGTCATTGAGCATGTGTTCAAAATGTAGAATATGTGTTAGAAATGTTAAGACTTCATGTCAAGATCGAAATAAAGGTTGTTATGCCAAATTGTATGAAAAGCCTCTATGTGCCTAACATTCTTAAATTGCTCATATGTGAATTTAATGTCTTGAATGGGAAGCCTTAGTGGTGTTGATAACAATATGATGTTTGAATGTGAAAAAGGGAAACTAGAATTATAAAATACGGCCAAGTGCCAAGAATGACCTTATAATTGTGGCCACTAGTCCAATGAATTGAAAGGATGTAAAAGAAGTATGATGTATGATGATCGACTGAAAAAGGTAATGTCTCCGATGAGACGGCCTAGCCGATCGGGCCATGATCGGATGCCATGTCGCACACATGGTGGTGATTGTGCTGGAAATTATGATGAAATTATGGTTATGGTTGATGTGTCAAATGAGACGACCTAGCCGATCGGGTCATGACCGAACTCCGTATAAGAATACATCGGTATTGTGAAATTGACTCGAGATCTTATGTGATCCTTATTTGAAGTTTAATTATTGTTTGAAGCTCTTGTTGAGTTATTGACTGTTCCCCTTGTATTGTTATTCATTCTATTGAGATGGTGTTTAGTTTTTACATACTAGTACTATTCGACAGTACTAACATCCCTTTTGCCAGGGGCGCTACATCTTTAAATGGATGCAGGTGGTTCCATAGCAGGTAGTGTTGATCAGCGATAGCAGTACACCTTCCTCCTAGAAGACTTGGTGAGCCCCACCTCACTCCAGGGTCATGTATCTTTTGTACATTTTGTTATCATGTTTGGAGGTATAGCCGGAGCCTTGTTGCCGGCACTATCATTGTACATCTTTGTATCTTTTAGAGGCTCCGTTAACATTGTGTGCGTGGTATGTCGATGTTGGGGGAAGTAAAACAATTCATGTTTATGTTTGAATGAATCACTTATTCCACTTTAGCCTATAAAAAGGTGTGTAGTGTGAGATATTAAAGATGAAGAAACTAATATAAAGGTTTTGGTATTGTATTCATGATCTCCCAACTGTCTAATTAATGAATATATGTCATCTCTTTTTCTCCATGAGCGAGTATGGGGTAGAATGTATCTAGGAGGCTTGCTCGGCCGGGTTCACTCGGTTGAGCACCGGTCGCGCTCCCCGAGTTGGGGCGTGATAAATTTGGTATCAGAGCCTAAGGTTTTAAAGTATCCTAGGATGTCTAGGAGCCGTCTCTAGAAGAGTCCTTCTTATCGGTGTTATCGACCACATCTATAAGTTGGAGGCTACTTGGACATTTTGGAATAAGACCCTTCTTTGACATTCTAGATCGTGCGATGAAACGGATTGTGAAACTGTTCCTCCTCTAACTCGTGCATTCCTTTAACTTTCAGTACATGGCCCCTACGAAGAGAGCAAAAACTGGCCAAAGAGCCAATGCCTCCTCAGGAGCGGTAGTTGACCATTTATTTGATGATGCGGGTGAATACCCGAGGGGCGAGGATAATCCCCCGACTGCTACACTGCCTGCTTACACTACACCTGACCATGCCACACCAATTTCTGCACCTATTGTGGGTGCAGCGGTTCCTCTAATTGATATTCTGGTTCCACCTCCAGCCCCAACTTTTATTTCTGGTAGTTCCGACGGGTATCTTAGGGGAGCTATCCAGATGCTGACACAGATATTGGCTTCTCAAACCCAGAGATCAAATCTTGCACCCACTTTTTCTAGCCAACAAGTTGATTCTATTGGTTCCAGGGTGAAAAGGTTTCTTCAGTTTGATCCTACGGTGTTCACGGGTGCTAATCCCTAGGAGGACCCACATGAATTCATTGATGAGATGCATAAGACTCTCCGGGTTATGCGCGCTACTGAGACAGAGGGAGTGAAGTTGGCCTCCTATCGCCTGAAAGGGGTGGCTTATTCTTGGTTTGAGCTGTGGGAGGACTCTCGGGAGGAGGGGAGCCCTATGCAAGGTGGAGAGAGTTTGCTGACCCTTTCATAGATCATTTCGTGGCTGCCGAGACTAGGGCAGCCTATGCCACAAAGTTTGAGAACCTTGAAAAAGGTGGTAAGAGTGTGTGAAAGTATCACATGGTGTTCGTGCGCCGGTTTGTGCAGGGCCTTAGCCCCTTGGTTATCAATGAGGCCACCACAGGTGCCTTTAATTCAGATATGAACTATGGGAAGGTGGTAGCATTTGCTCAAGCTATAGAGAATCGTAAGTTGAAGAACAGAATGGAGCGAGAAGGTAACAGGCAGGCCCGGTCCGCGAACAACTTTGAGGGCCATCCCAGTCTTTTGCTCAGTCTTCAGCCAGTGCACCGCCAGTGGAGCACAGTCAGCAGAAGGGGAGTCATTTTAGGTCTAATCGGGGCACTAGAGGACCCTACCAACAGAGCCGATCCGGAGGGATATTCCAGCAGCAGCGGAGGCACCCATGCCCCAGGTGTGGCAAGATGCACTTGGGGATCTTCTACATGGACCTACCTATATGTTACGGGTGCGGATTGAGGGGTCATATTCAGAGGGAGTGTCATGTATCCCGCCAGGGTGTGGGCAGGGGCACAGCACACCCATCCAGTTCTGCAGCTGCTACATCTCCAGCACCCCCTCCAGCTCGAGGCACTCCAGCACCAGCAGGGCGTGGTGCAGCTAGGGATGGTGCGCAGAGTTCAGGAGGACCCAGCCGTTTCTATGCTATGAGTGGTCGCCAGAGTGTAGAGGCTTCTCCAGATATTGTCCTAGGTATATTGAATGTCCAATATCATGATGTATATGCTCTTATTGATCTGGTTCCACCTTGTACTATCATCTAGGTTAATTTGATGTGATTCAGTGTGAGTTGTAGAAGCTAAAAGTTCATTAGCTCATTAGGCTTCGATTTGAGGTGTGATTCATAGTTTTGATATTGTTTGATGTGATTTGAGGCATCAAGCAGGTCCGCGTTATGTTACAGAACTTGTTGGTATATTTGGATGGGGTCTCGGGGGCCTCGGGTGTGTTTCGATGGGATACGGGCCATTTTATCATGTTTTAGATTGTTGTTCTGTCATGTGGTGTCTTCTTATTCGCGTTCAAAACTGCACCTCCGCATTCGTGTAGAGATTTATATGGAGGCGGCATTTTTTTTCTTCATGGTCTTGAGGAGGCGACCGTATTCGCTAAGCTCGAGGGACCTTTGTCTTCGCGGTCGCATGCAGGCTTACACGATCGCATATAAGGGAAGCTAGAAGGGGAATCAGTGATTTGTTCACCTCATTCACGACTGAGAGATTACTATCACGGTGTGGCTGGCTGTGTGGTCAACGCACTCATGACCTGAATGTCGCATTCGCAAAGAACATTTGGTAGATGATGAGTTTTATTCTTCGCGATCGCAAGGGAATTTCTGTAAGGGTTATGATTTTGGAGGGGATTTTCACTCTTTGGATTGGGGTAGGTGTTATTTACCCGGATCTGATTATATTTCATGATTCTATCTATTTTTTATCAATAAATTATTGATTTGAATTGGAGTAATTGGGGATTTTTGTAAAACCTTTCAAAAATGTAAAATGAGGATTTGAAGTCGTAATTGGATAATTTTGGTATCAGAATGGGTTATTGGATTTTGTGAGTTTTGTAGCGTTACGATGTGCGGACCCGGGGTTGACTTGTTAGTTTTCGTTAAAGATCGAAGCTTTAATATACAGAATTGTTTCCTGTGTTTTCTTATTTATGATATTAACTTATTTTGGCTAGATTTGAGTGGTCTGGAGGTTGTTTTACACGAGAAGATCATTTAAGAGTATTGGTTTGGCTTTTTTGAGGTAAGTATCTTGCCTATCTTTGTGTGGGGGAACTACCCCTGAGGATTTGAGTTGTTTGTGCTATTTGTGTTATGTGAAAGTCGTGTATGCGAGGTGACGGGTTCGTACTCGGGCTTATATTCTTATGCTTCTTTCATGTATTCGTTTTAAATTTTTAGCACATGTTATATCTTTTATTTGTCATGTTTACTCTCAAATGCTTTATTTGAAGTTGTTAGCACATGTGATATCCTTTACTTGTCAAGCTTACTCTTATACACTTTATTTGAAGTTGTTAAATCTTTTAGCATTATGTGACTCCCTTTATTATTGAGTTATTCATAATTGAAATTGTTGTTACGTCATATCCTTTTGTTGCCGGCTTATTCTCATGCATTTAGATGTAGTTGCTACTTCATTCCATCTCTTTCATTGTTAGCTTATTACATACACTAGAAACTGAAGTTTGCCATTTCATGGAAATACCTTTATTATTGAGTTTATTCTTAAGCAATTAATTGAAGTTGAAGTTATTGAAAGTCAGTAAGCTATTTTAGTTGAAGTTGTTGTTTAATGATGTGTTGTTCATTGTTGAGTTACTTTCCCCGTTCATTTCGTTATTATTGAGATTTTGTACATATCGTGTTTGAGCCGTGAGATATGCATTTTAGTGATATTGTTATTGTTGTTGTTAAGAGGTTGTGGCCCATGGGCACTTGTGGAACGAGTTGAAATGACGTGTTGTTGTGATGTTAGCACATGTGAATTTGTTGTGTGGATTAATTATTGTTATGCGGATCATAAGGGTGGCATCTCACTGTTGATGAGTGTGTGTAGTGATAAGGGTGGCTAATGATATTATCTGGGCGGAGTGATACGGGTGGCTATCGAAGTGATACGGGTTGTTTTTATGTTAAATGTCTGGGCGGAGAGATAAGGATGACTATTGTGTTATGATGTTATCAATACAGAGAGATAAATGGTGGCAATGTCAAGGATGATGTGTGAAGGCCTAGGGGCATTATCTTGTCGATATTCATGTGAAAGTGTGATCCTCCTTGTGAATGTCATACACCTTACATGACTTGTTGTGTTGCTTTTAATGAGCTACTCGATGTCTTTGATATTACTTGTTGATTTGGGCTGTAATAGCACACTCGCACAAGCATACACTATAGCATGCCATTTATATTAATTTAGTAGTATGAAACATAACATTCATTGATCATGCCCTTGTATTCTTGTATTATCTACTTTTATGTTGATATTGAGCGTGTGACCATGCCAGGCGGATGGTGATATTGAGCCTGTGACCAAACCGGGTGGATTGTGATTGAGAGGCTGTGATCGTGCAGGGCGGATTGAGATATTTGGCACGTGAATTGTCTGTGCCGTTGTGATTAGACTTGTGGGCCCAACGTGCCGCGAGCATATGATTTGTGGTTTGAGACTCGTGACTTGTGATTATGATGTCACGAGATAAAATCAAACAAGTTGTGATGGCACCTAACCCAACTCGTTAGGTAAGCCAATTAACAAATATCCATACACAACAACATCAGCATCCAATACCTGCACGCAAGGTGCAGTAGTGTAGTATGAGTACAACCGACCCCATGTACTCAATAAGTAACAAACCTAACCTTAGGTTGAAAGTAGTGACAAGCTGGGACAAAGGTCAGAGGCCAACACCAATAACCAGCAACAATTCATAACAATATAATAAAAACAGTACAAGAAATACCTAAGAGATATGATGCTTAACTCGTATACAGTTACGGTAAAATAGGCATGCTTTTCAAGTATAACAGTAAATCCCAAATCCTTCACCGTAATCTCAAAAAATGTGAGTAAGTCAGAAATTTGTCATTTTTCCCAAAAAGATTTCAACAATAGTTAAGAAGTATCATTATCAGATGGCCTGAGGAAAGTACATCTCTATGCCTACATGTTAATACATATGTGAATGTCATGAGTGTCACTATACCGTACAACATGATATAATGCATCTCAATGCCTACACGCCAAGTATGCATGCCAAATGTAATACAATGCCGTGATAAAACCATATGCATATTCTCGGTGTATCAACTAGCTCAGTCCTCCCAATCACTCAGTCCTCACAGTCACTCAACACTCGCACTCAATAGGTACATGCGCTCACTGGGGGTGTCTGGAGCTATGCTCATTGTGGGTTTGCAGACTAAGGAGGGGTAAATCTAGCCCAAGCGCCACAATAAGCCAATCATGGCATGAATCAATAAAGCATGTTGTGGCGTGCAACCCGATCCCATAAACGTCTTCATAATCAGGCCCTCGGCCTCACTCAGTCATTCTCTCCAGTCTCTCAAGCTCACAATGTCATGAAAATTAGCGCAAAATGATGATGAGATATATCAATAAATGGTAGAAGAGACTAAGATATGACATGCCAATGAATGAGTATGACTGAGTATGCAACTCAAATTTAAATAAATAGCTCAACAACAAATATGACATCAGTGGGCCCCAATAGAATAAACATATAGCCTAAACATGGTTTCTAACATGGATCACAACTCAATTACTCTAGCACACAGAGATTTCATGGATACAAATAAGATTAGGTAACTACACATTACCACTAGAATAATTGAGTCACAATTCACATGGTGCACGCCCACATGCCCGTCGGCTAGCATGTAAATCACCTCAACACCAAACATGTATCACGTATATTTAGTGGTTTATACCCTCAACACCAAGTTTATAATTGTTACATACCTCGAACAAGACAAATCCAACACCGAGCAATCCAAACGATTCTCCAAAAATGCCATCACGTGCGTACCGACCACTGAACGTCTTGAAACTAGCTAAAAGTAACTAACGAACTTCAAATAATGCCAAAGGACACAAACGTAATCGATAAAGGTCGAATCATTAATCAAAATCCCAAAGTCAACCAAAAATTTAAACACGAGCCTGTACCTCGAAACCCGACAAAACATACAAAATCCGACAACCCATTCAATTACGAGTTCTACCATACAAGTTTCATTCCAATCCGACTACGAATCGATATTCAAAACTTGAAATTTCACTCTATCAAACTTTAGACAAAAACCCCCCAATTTGTCTTTTGAAATAATAAACCAATTGCCAAAATTGAAGATAGATTCATGAAATAAAATAAAAAACCGAGTCGAGAATACTTACCCAAATCCATATGGTGAAAATCGCCTAAACAATCGCTTCAATCCGAGCCCCAGAGCTCCATATATGATAAAATAGCCGAAACATCCGAAATAGAGTACCTTATATTCACCGGACGAATTAATGAATCGCGATCGCTGAAATACCATCACGATCGCGAAGAAGAAAAATGCACAGCCCTTGAAATACTCTATGCGATCACGGAACAACCTTCACGATTGCAAAGAACAAACAACACTGCTTCCAACAAATACTCTACGCGATCGCGAATTAAACCTTGCGAACGTGAAGCACACAGGCTCCCACACTTCGCGAACACATTACCTCTTACGCGAACGCGTTGAAAAAATTCCAGTTCCCAGCTTCCCACCTCAGCTCTATGCAAACGCTACCTCCTCTATGCGAATGCGTACAGTATCCAACTCAAAGCTACACGATCATAGCCCTCCAATCGCGACCGCGATTAAGAAACTGCCTAGCTTCAATTTTTCTTCTATGCGATCGCATTACCTACTTCGCGATCGTGAAGACCATTTGGTACACCAGATTTCAGCAGAAACCAGCAATTCGATATGAAGAAGAAATGGTCCAAAATCGATCTGAACCTTGCCCGAGCCCCTCGGGACCATGTCCGAACATTCCAACAAGTCCCATAATATAACACTGACCTACCCAAGACCTCAAATCACACATAACAACAACGAAATGACGAATTGCACCTTTATTCAAACGTAAATGAACTTTTAACTTTTAACTTCAAAAACTCGTCCCAAAACATATCAAATCAACTCGGAATGAACTCAAAATTTTCACACAAGTTTGAAATGACGTAACGAACGTATTCCAATTCTCAGAACCATAATCCGAATCTGATATCCTCAAAGTCAGATCTCAATCAAACTTATGACCTTCCAAACCTTCAAATTTCCAACTTTCGCTAATTAATGCAGAAACATTCTAGAAATATCTAAATGCAATTTCGAACATACGCCTGAGTCCAAAATCACCATCTGGACCTAACAGAACCGTCAAAACTCCGAACCGAGGTTAAATACTAAAAAGTCAAACTTGGTGAACTCTTCTAACTTTAATGCATCAAACATGAAATTCATTCTTCCAAACTAATTCAGAAACACCTAAAAACCAAAACCAATGATTCACACAACTCATAATGCATAATATGGAGCTACTCATACCCTCAAACTACAGAGCGAAGTGCAAATGCTTAAAACGACCTGCCGGGTCATTACATTCTCCCCCATTTAAGCATATGTTCATCTTCGAACGTGCCTAGAGTCGTTCCAAAGCCATCAAATCACAACCCCTCATAGCATAGAAGAGTAACTCATAGAACACATCAAAACACGAACAAGCTCAACTCTAACTGAATGACTCACCCCTCAACGCTAATGTGTTGCATCAACAAATCCAACTCGGTGTAGGATACACATCCTTATTAGGCTTACCAATGGGCCCCCAAATCAACTCCGGCCATCCACAAATAGATAATTAACCCTCAAAAATTCGCAACGGCCTAACCATAAAACATACTATCATCTGGCTAGCTTTGGCCACATCTTCACAGTCCACAACCACGAAACAATCTGCTTCTGAGAACTCCCGGCCTCCAAATCCATAGAACAGATGAATCACCATAACTGATCCCAACTCCACCGCCCAAATGTCTACCACATCTCTCAAACACGATCATCTCACAAGGAATACTTCTATGATTCTTCCGTGCCACAAAGAAAAATCTGAATATCAGCAGTCGATCAACCATGCGAGTACCGCAATACTAATAAAGCATCCGTAAGTCAAAACACATTGCCCCTTAAGAATGCATACTTTACTCAGGTAATACCAATTAGTGCCAACATCCTAAATCGTATGTGCTGCATAAACTCATGATCTTCCTTTTTGAACCGAATCATATACTTGCACATGTAAATCCTAATCTCAAACCACACCTCATCTATCATGCCATCATATGAAAAGTATGAGAATCTCATAATCAACTCCGAGTCACAAGAATAATACAAGCCCGGTCAATCGGAAACCTTCCATTTTATCTCATCCAGGAGAAAATCCCAATAAGCAACATGTTTCTCACACTAGTAAGAAATACCCACCTCGAACCGTGGTAGAAATCATCGAGAAATACCTTCTGTGAGTCTAAAGCCGTTTCCTTCACCTTCCTTACACTGAAATGTATAATCCATAATGACATAGAAATACCATGAGTCTTAACACCATTCAATGTAAATCTCAGATTCTACCCATATACAAATCTGGAAATTTCTCAATTGTCCCATATAAATATTGAACCCATTAGAACCTTCTCGAGAGTCATCTAATCTACTCGAATCTCAGTTGTACCACCCAAATGGGCCGAACGACCTTTGCCCCATTATTATGACGACACCCAAAGAAGTAATCCACACTTCTAAATGATCGAGCAAATTCCTACTCCATGCGCACTACATCCTTCACAAATAACAACTCAATCATTCCATGATTTTCATATACCCATAAAGTGTAATAAATCATGGATCCAGAAATTTCCTTGCCTAAGTCATCCTCAACACCAGCTTCTGCAAGTCATAACTGATGTACAAGTATGCCTCAAACCGAAACCAATACAACACATAACCGTGTAATGAACTCGTTGATAGCATACTCCCCCACTTGGCTCAAAGCCATGGAATAAAATATCTGATAACCTACAATAACCATACCCTATTACTGCCATAATACCACAGTGAGATTCAACTAAATCCTTCATAAGCTCATGTAACACAAACCATCTAATAACTCAAATCATCTCCAAATCTCGCATTCATCCTCGTGACGGTCGGGTCAACTATTACAACGAATCGAAACTCACATTGACCAAATATACCCCACTAGTAGAAAAGAAATCCTCCACACAACATTATAAGGTTCACACATCCGTAGATTACCCCGTAGGTGATAACCGCCTGGTTAGCCTCAAAGTGACATCTCTCTATACCTTTTCACAGTCACTGCTACTACGCAATCACCCAATATTCCTGAGTCCAAACTTATCAACAAGCCATGAGAATCTAATTTGTTCCATAGTTAAATAACATGAAAGATCATTCAATACACTCATTACTCGAGACTATACATCACATCCAAAATAAAATCAAGCACCCAATAGTCCTTTTTACATCATAAGCAAACTCTTCTCGTCATATTCAAACCATCTGAAGCTACCAAACTTATAAGTCCAAAAGTACGTGCTCACACAACCGAAATCCCCGTGCTCAAGCTATAGCCAAAACTCGGCCTCAAGTCATTTAGATTAGCCCATCATCAGCACACATAAATCATATCTCGCACCTCATCCATTGAATCATAAGCCGTTGATGCACAACTGATATCGAGTGCTCACATGCGTATACCAGTGCGTGGAAGGAATTCAATGTGTTACGCTTCAAGCTGAATCGAACTCGCACGATAAGGAAAGAAAGATGAGAGGTTCATCCTAAATGCCCCGTAGCCTCTCGAAGATAGGAATGGACGTCATCATACCGATAAGCAAGACTCTACTAGATACTTGCTCGTGACTCGTAGAACCTATGAACCTATAGCTCTGATACCAACTTATCATGACCCAAAATCCAACTAGTCGTGATGGCACCTAACCCATCCTACTAGGTAAGCCGATTACAAATATCCATACACAGCAACATTTGCATCCAATATCTGCACGCAAGGTGCAGAAGTTTAGTATGAGTACAACCGACCCCATGTACTCAATAAGTAACAAACCTATCCTTAGGTTAAAAGTAGTGACGAGTTGGGACAAAGGTTAGAGTCCAAAACCAATAACCAGCAACACTTCATAATAATTTAATAAAAGTGGTATAAGAAATAACTCAGAGATATGATGCTTAACTCGTTCACAGTTACGGGAAAATAAGCATGCTTTTCAAGTATAATAGTAAATACCAAATCATTCACCGTAATTTCAAAAAAATGTGAGTAAGTCAGAAAGCTGTGATTTTCCCAAAAAACTTTCAACAACAGTTAAGAAGTCTCATTATCAGATGACATGAGGAAAGTACATCTTTATGCCTACATGTCAATGCACATGTGAATCTCATGAGTGTCACTATACCATAAAGCACGAGGTAATGCATCTCAATGCCTACACGCTAAGTATGTATGCCAACTGTAATACAATGAAGTGATAAAACCATATGCATACTCTAAGTGAACAAACTAGCTCAGTCCTTCCAATCACTCAATCCTCACTGTCACTCAGTCCTCACAGTCACTCAACACTCTCACTCAACACTGCACAGGGCAGATCCAGCCAAAAAATCATTAAAATTGTGCTCACTGTGGGTGTGTAGACTCCAGAGGGGCACATCCAGCCCAAGCGCTATAATAAGCCAATTGTCGCACAAAATGATAAAGTATGTTGTGGCGTGCCCTCGGCCCTCGACCTTACTTAGCCATCAATCTCTCCACTCTCTCGGTCTCACAATGTCATGAAAATCAACCCAAAAATGATGATGTGATATATCAATAAATTGTAACAGAGACTAAGATATGATATGCCCATGAATGACTATGACTGAGTATGTAACTGAAATTTAAAAAAATAGCTCAACAACAAATATGACCTCAGTGGGGACCAATAGAATAAACATATAGCCTAAACATGATTTCTAACATGGATCACACTCAATTACTCTAGCACGTGGAGATTTGATGGATACAAATAAGATTAGGTAACTACACATTACCACTGGAATAACCGAGTCACAAATCACAAGGTGCACGCCCACACGGCCGTCGGCTAGAATGTGCATCACCTCAACACCAAACATGTATCATGTACATTTAGGGGTTCATACCCTCAGCACCAAGTTTAGATGAGTTACTTACCTCGAACAAGTCAAGTCCAACACGGACCAAGCCAAACGATGGTCCAAAAATGCCATCCCGCGCGTACAGATATCTGACCATCTCGAAACTAGCCAAAAGTAATTAACGAACATCAAATAATGCCAAAGGAAATAAACCCAATTGATAAGGGTCGAATCTTTATTCAAAATCCCAAAGTAAACAAAAAATTCAAACCCAGGTCTGCACCTCGGAACCCGACAAAACTCATAAAATCCAACAATCCATTCAATTATGAGTTCTACATTACAAGTTTAATTCAAATCCGACTCCGAATCGATGTTCAAAACTCTAAAATTCACTCTATGCCAAAAATGAAGATAGATTCATGAAATATAATTAAAACCGAGTAGAGAACACTTACCCTAATCCATATGGTGAAAATTGCCTCAAAATTCGCTTTAATTTGATCTCCATCAGGTATGATAAAATAGCCAAAACCTCCGAAATAGAGTACCTTATATTCACTGGACGAATTAATGAATCGCGAAGAACAAACAACACTGCTTCCAATAAATACATTACGCGATCGCGAATTAAACAATTCGAGCACGAAACACACAGGCTCCCTCACTCTGTAAAAACGTCACCTCTTACGCGAACGCATTGAAAATATTCCAGTTCCCAGCTTCCCACCTCAGCTCTATGCAAATGCGGCCTCCTCTATGCGAATGTGTACAATATCCAACAATAATTTATGCGATCGCAGCCCTCCAATCGCGACTGCAATTAAGAAACGGCCTTGCTCCAATTTTTCCTCTATGCGATTGCATTACCTACTTCGCAATCGCGAAGAACGTTTGGTGCATCAGACTTTAACAGAGACCAGCAATGCGATATGAAGAAGAAATAGTCTGAAATCAATCTGAAACACGCCCGAGACCCTCGGGACCATACCCGAATATTCCAAAAAGTCCCATAACATAGCACGGACCTACTCGAGACCTCAAATCATACATAATAATATCGAAACAACGAATCACACCTCAATTTCAACTTATCAAATCAACTCGGAATGAACTCAAATTTTACACACAAGTCCCAAATGACATAACGAAGCTAAGCCAATTCCCGAAACCACAATTCGAATCTAATATCCTCAAAGTCAACTCTCGGTTAGATTTATGAACTTCCAAACCTTCAAATTTCTAACTTTCGCCAATTAGCGCCGAAACCTTCTAGAAATATCCAAATGTAGATCAAAACCGAGATCAAATACTAAAAAGTGAAACTTCATCAACTCTTCAAACATTAAAGCTTCAAACATGAAATTTATTCTTCCAAACTAATTCTGAAACACCTGAAAATCAAAACCGACAATTCATACAAGTCATAATACATCATACGGAGCTACTCATGCCCTCAAACTACTGAGCGAAGTGCAAATATTCAAAACAACTAGTCGGGTCGTTACATATTAGATGAGGTATCCCGGAGTAATTTCGTTGCGAAACTTGTGTTAGAACGGCTTCGTTAATTGGTTGTTATTTATTTTCCGTATTTGGTTTCAATGGTACTTTCACTGTGTTCTTATTACTTTGTTTGTTTATATCATATATTGATTCTTGTTGTCATTCATTGATTCCTATTTCCATTATTAGCTTTATACTTCTATACTACATAGGTTATTTTGACTAGTAGATGTCTTGAATTGTACCTCGTCACTAGTCCACCGAGGTTAGTCATGATACTTACTGGTTACCGACCATGATGTACTCATACTTACTGGTTGCCTATGGTTAAATGGCAAAGTTCCTTGCATTATGTCCCTAGTAGAGTGATTACATATTTCAAGGCACAGTGGATGGTTGGGAAGGGATGTCTGGCATATTTGGCCTTTCTGAGGTATGTTAGTGCCGATGATCCTACCGTTGAGTCAGTTGTGGTAGTGAGGGACTTTTCAGATGTGTTTCCTACAGACCTGTCGGGCATGCCACCCGACAGGGACATTGATTTTGGTATTGACTTGGTGCCGGGAACTCAGCCCATTTCTATTCCTCCGTATCATATGGCATCAGCAGAGTTGAAAGAATTAAAAGAGCAGCTTTAAGAGTTGCTTGATAAGGGCTTCATCAGGCCTAGTGTGTCACCCTTGGGGACGCCGGTTCTTTTTGTGAAGGAGAAGGATGGTACTATGAGGACGTATATTGACTACAATCAGCTGAACAAAGTTACAATTAAGAACAAGTATCTACCACCGCTCATTGTTGACTTTTTTGACCATCTTCACGGTGATAAAGTGTTCTCAGCGACTAATTTGAGGTCGGGGTATCATCAGTTAAAGATTCGAGATTCAGATATTCTGAAGATGGCTTTCAGGATCCGCTAAGGTCATTATGAGTTTCTTGTGATGTCTTTTGGGCTGACCAATGACCCAGTAACCTTTATGCACCTGATGAACAGTGTGTTCTAACCATATTTTGATTCATTTATCATAGTATTCATCGCTGATATATTGGTGTACTCAAACTGCCAGGAGGATCATGAGCAGCATCTGAGTATTGTGCTCCAGACTTGTAGAGAGAAGAAGCTATATGCTAAATTCTCCAAATGTATGTCTTGGCTTGATTCGGTAGCATTTTTGGGCCACATGGTGTCTAGCGAGGGGATCAAGGTAGATCTATAGAAGATTGAGGTAGTTCAGGGTTGGCTAGACCGTCTGCAGCTACTGAGATTCAGAGCTTTCTTGGTTTGGCAGGTTATTATCGTTGTTTTGTGGAGAACTTCTCGTCTGTTGTTGCACCTTTGACTAGATTGACCTAGAAGGGTGCTCCTTTCATATGATCCGACAAGTGTGAGGCGAGCTATCATAAGCTCAAGACTGTATTGACTACAACCCTAGTGTTAGTGTTCCCTACAGGTTTGGCATCTACACCGTGTATTGTGACGCATCCCGTATTTGTCTTGGTGCGATGTTGATGCAAGATGGTAGGGGGATTGCCTACGCATCCCGGTAGTTGAAGGTTCATGAGAAGAATTAACCTATGCATGATTTAGAATTGGCAGCTATTATTCACTCATTGAATATTTGGAGGCACTATTTGTACGATGCTCATTGTGGGGTCTATCCCGACCATCGGAGTCTCCAGCACCTGTTCAAGTAAAAGGATCTTAATTTGCAGCAGCGGAGATGGTTAGAGTTGCTGGAAGATTATGGTATCATCATATTATATCATCTAGTGAAGGACAATGTTGTGGTCGATGCATTAAGTAGGAAATCTGAGAGTATGGGCAGTTTGGCATATTTACTGGTAGTAAAGAGGCCACTAGCCATGGATGTTCAGGCCTTGGCCAATTAGTTTGTGCGATTGGATGTTTCAGAGCCTAGCCGTGTTCTTGCTTGTTTTGTGGAACAATCATCGTTGTTGGAGAGAGGTTACCATATTTAGCAAATGACATTTGATTTGTATTTCGACTAAACCATTATATATGTATCGTAATTTTGGAACCATAGCAACTAAAATCATCAAGTTCGACATCGTATGAGGAAATTATGGTCATTATACTAAGAATTTGGTTGCCAGAATTTTCAGACTAATTAAGAAATTGCCACTGAATTCGTATTTAAAAATCGTCACTATTTCCAAATATTTAAACCAATATATCTCTTTCATTATAAGGTCAAATGGAGTGATTCAAAAACCTAACTTGTCTGGAATTTAACGAGAAATCCATTGGAGGCATCAAATGTGAATTTTGGCATCTATTGGCATATGAAACAAGGCAGAACAGCTGTGTAGAAGCATATAATCTAGAGGGTTTGTTCATTTGGTCATATTTTGAGTTATGGAGCTCGGATTTGGGCGATTTTGGAGGCGATTTTCACAACATGGATTGGGGTAAGTGTTCTATACGCGGTATTGTTTATATTTCATGAACCCATCTTCCTTTTTGGCATTTGATTGATGATTTCAAAGTTAAATTTGGAGGGTTTTGTCTTAAATTTCATAAAGTGAAATTTTGAGTTTTGAATATCAATTCGGAGTCGGATTTGTGTAAAACTAGTATGGTTGAACTCGTAATTTATTGGGTTGTCGGTTTTCGTGAGTTTTGTCAGGTTCCGGGATGCGGGCTTGGGTTAGACTTTTTGGTTGACTTTGGGCTTTTGATTAAAGGTTCCACCTTTATCGATTGGCTTTGCTTCTTTTGGTACTATTTTATGTTCTTGAGTTGCTTTTGGATAGTTTTGAGCCGTTCAGAGGTCGGTACACATGGGATGGCATTTCAAGAGTATTGTTGGCTTGTTCGATATTAGATTTTTCTTATTCAAGGTAAGTAAACCTTTTAAACTTGGTATTGAGGCTATGGACCCCTAAATATACGTGCTGCATGTTTGGGGTTGAGGTGACGCAAATGCTAGGTGACGGCCGTGTGGGCATGCACCGTGTGAATTATGACTCGGTTGATTCTGTGGTACTGTGTAGTTACCTAACCTTGTTTCTATCTATGAAATTTCTCGGTTCTACAATAATTGAGTTGTGATCCATTTTAGAAATGATGCTTAGGCTATAGGCTTATTCTGTTGGGACCCACTGAGGTAATTTCTGTTGTTGAGGTATTTGCTTAAATTGCAATTATCATTATTGGGCTGATTGGCATGAGGTTTGTGAGGCTGAGAGACTGGAGAGAAGGATGACTAAGTGAGGCTGAGGGCCTGATTGTGAGTGATATTTATGGGATTGGGCTGCACCCCATAGCAGGCTTTATTAATTCAAGCCATATTGGCTTTATATTAGCGCTTGGGCAGGATCCGCCCCTCCGAAGTCTGACATACCAGCAGTGAGCACAGGTACCATACAATGCTGAGTGACGAGTGCGAGTGCCGACTGAGTGACTGGGAGGATTGAGTGATTGGGAGGACTGAGTGACTCGGATGACTGAGTGATTGTGTTACACCCTATATTTTCGTACGTAAAAGTGCGTCGTAAGCAAACTAATGTAGGACCAAAAATGAGATCATCTTTGAAAGTATATGAAGTAATTTAATCATGTTACCTTTGAGACTACAAATATTGAAGATTACGAACAACATGTACAAAGAGGGTTGGAAGGTTCAGAAGCTAAAGGAATTGAAGAAATGTTTCGTCGAAAGTCGACAAGTTGGGAATGTTATAACATATACTTGTGGGGTGAGACTAGGGTACTTAACATGATAAGGATATTATGTTATGAGTTATGATAGTCGTGTGCTATGTTTTAAATTCAAGCGAGTTGTGAAAAAAAACTCGATTAAAGTCATCACAAGTTACGTTCAAAAGTTTTGCTGAAATTTGGGTCAAATGTAACTGCAATTTTCTCCCAATATAGTTAGAGTTACAGGGTGTTACAACCATAAAATTGAATATATATGAGTCTATTTTCTAACTCATTAAACCTTTTGTCAATACAACATTGGAGCAGAGAGATATATGCGTTTTTGCGAGACTCCGCAATCTGCTAGGTGACAAGTAGGTGTGTCACCTACTTGCTTAAATGCGAGTCCGAAAATGGGAAAGTTCGGGTCGTCCGAAGAGACATTTTCAAGGTCTATTTCGTTCATATAATATACGGATAAGAGGTTACAATAACCAGACCTAAACCTCTGCAAAAATCCTTCCAACAATTGCACACAAACCCTAATTGATTCTCTCTCCTTTTCAAGTTCTAGTTGGAGGTAAAATCTAGAGTTTGAAGAACCAAGATAGGAGCTGAGTTATTCAAAAAATAAGGTAAGTTTACTTCTCTCTTCCATCCTTTGTTTTCTACTGGAGATGTATGGAAAGTCGTTCTATAATTGTAAGAACTAACGGGACGGAGATCGGAAGCCATGAGTTTGAGTTATTCACTTATAGCGGACTGTTTTGTGGACTGTTATGTCTTGCTGTTGGATTGCATGTTTTACTACTATTTTATTGAGATTTGGAGGAGGAAGGGTGTGGAGAAACACCACGTAAATGAAGGTGGTGTACTGGTCGTTCGTCGTAACATTTTCGGGCTGTTTGACACTACTACGGTGGTCGTTTTCTGTATGAAGAGATAAGGGTGTGTTGGTCTGTTTTGTAGTATTTTGTGGTGTATATAAGGTTGAAAAATAATGTATATATGTTTATATTGTTATGTTGTTGTGTTGTTTGTGTTATCTTGAATTTGGAGGAAGTAAGGATTATAGGGGAGATGTTGCTCGTTTTAATATAAAATAAGCTAGTCGTTAGTTGTGCTATAGGTGTACCCTTCGTAACTTAATGATAGTAATATTATCATTGTTGTAGATTAAGGTGCAAAGAGGTGAGTTCAATTTTATGATTGGAAAGATTGTGATAAGGTATGTTAAGGCTAAATGTTTCCTTCATTTTGGCATGATCTCATAAGTACATGTGTTTGATAAGGAGACATAAAGAGAAGTTCATATTCCTGAATTTATTCACATTATCCTAGTCTCATAAGTTACAGTATTCTCCCTTATTGGGACTTTCTATTCAGTTATGTATTGTCTTCCTTCAGTCAAGAGAGTATAGGGTCTATATATATACAATATTACAGTATTTTCATCTCCACTGAGCTATAATTGGTGGGCAGTCCCCTATTGGTCAACCTCCGATCAGATGGCAAGTTATATACTGAGCCTACTATGGTCGAGAGTCTATGAGCGAGCCCAGAATGGCCGAGATACCTAGCCTAGTATGGCCGAGCGCCTATGAGCAAGCCTACTTTGGACGAGCAGTTACCCGTACCGAGCCTTATAAGGCCGGATATTATTTTAATTACTATATTGAGAGTGTTGAGTCAGTATCAGCAGGTAAGTATATCTCCAGATCATCTTTGACTCCAGTTACTTTCAGTTATTATATTATCAGTTGAGTTTCAGCATTAAGTTATTTTATTGTCTTACATACTAGGTACATTATTTTGTACTGATGTCCCTTTTCTGGGGACACTGCATTTCATGCATGCAGGTTCAGATAGACAGAGGAGTAGACCTCCTTAGTAGGTGTTGCCCGAGTTCAGCTTGATCGGTAATCTCCACGTCTTTCAGAGTTGCCGGATCTAGGGTTTTGTGGACATATTATGTATATATGTATATATGTTATGGGTAGGTCGGTGCCCTGTTCCGATCAAAGTACATCTATCAGTAGAGGCTTGTAGACATATGTCACGCCCCGAACCTATAAAGGCGTTGCTGGCACTCGGTGTCGTGCGGGCCCGAGTAAACCACTGTGTAGCTCATTTGTTTTTCTTCTGTAACTATCATAGGCCAACATGTCCACAACTCATAATGTATAACTATAAGTGGGCAACACTGTATCAGTGAACCATTTTTCTTAAAAAGATACATACATATGGGTCGTCAAGGCCTCTGACATATTGTACAAAATGAACCTCTGTCTACAAAGCCTCTAAGATTATTTGACATCAAATGGGACAGGGTACCGGCCTAACCATAAGTCTATAGCAAAGATCTGACACGATGACTCATAGACTCGGATGCACTATGAATGAGGTGGAGTCTTACCGATCCTTCACTGAATGCCAATCTCATCTACTATGAGGTCTCGTCAAACTGATTATCTATACCTGCAGGGATGAATGCAGCGTCCCCAACAAAAGAACGTCAGTATGAATAATGTACTGAGTATGTAAGGCAAAACTGAAACATAACCATAAGTCAACATTAATTAACGACATACAAGAATCAACTTGAATCTCTGAAGTGCCACCGTATATGCATACATATACTTATATATATAATACTTCCCTTTGAGACTATTTCTATTATCCATATCGCATGATGCATGACTGTCCAACTGATCAGTGGTAACTACCCGACCGGCCGTGGCTCGGTGATAAATTTGTATGACTGCCCGACCGACAATAAATAATAATACATAACTGCCCAACCGGTGGTAACTGAATATGCATAAAGATGCATGTATTACTATATTATAAACATTAACATCTTTATCAACTACCTCAATAAGGAACTAGATACATACTTAGACATGCTTGAATATTATTTTACGTGAATGAAGAACATATACATCCTTAACTACTAAGAGTAGAACCAATTATGGAATAGCATTACGTTTAAATATTGTAACTTGGATCATGCCAAAAGAAAGAAGGGATAGCCTTAACATACCTGATCCGATTCTCTTAAAATTACTCGTCCCATTTGTATTATGCGATAGTTTCATGTGAGTTTCTTGTTGAAGCTTCACCCGACACATAATAGTCACCATTACACAGGAAATGCCTTTGCTTTATGTTAAATCTTGCTTTTTTATTAATCCTTCTTATAGGATTAAACTTGCGGTGCATGCATGTTTCTATCTTACTTATTCATATTTATTTACCCTAAAATACTTCTTTACAGTGCTCTATAATCCCAACTTTCGATTGCTACTTTGGTCACGTCAACTCAAAATAGAAATGTGCTGGCATAAAAGATGGCAATAAAAGGGAGATAGATTGAAAAAATATTCCAAATAGCCTGGCTCGTGTTCCAGAGAAGCAGCAACATAAGTTGAAATTGATGATGTTTCCTTTTATTAAGGCTTCGTTAATAGTTTCCTTATGAATGAACAAATATTTAGAGGGAACAAATAATAAAGAGAGAAAAATCCATGCCTGTCTCAAGTGGCAAGAGAATATTGTTTGGCAAGACTTTTAATTTGTGACTTTTGCAATGCATTGTTAATCATATCTTTCAACCAAAAAGTGTGCATGGATGCCACCACATCCTTAAACATAAGGATGGTTGGCACTTTGCTGCCATTTTCTCATAATCCCACGTGGATTATTTCCCTCCCCTAATAATTATCCAAAGATTTTAATTAATCTCCCACTAAAAATTATTAATTACCTAAGTATCCGCATAATTAAGAATTATCTGAAGCTACATAAAATACTACTATTAAAATATTAATAACTTAAAGTACCAAATAAAATTAATACATACACTATTATTTCATCAAAATATCCATGTAAAAATGCATATATTTTTCTCAACTTCTAATTTTCCTAATCTCATATAAAGAGTACAAATTTTCGTACGCTAAATTCTTAAAATGGTAAAAAGATCACCTTCTTTTCTTGTGAGAAAATAATTTCTATCTTTTACAATAAAGAAAATATCATAAACTTACTCATATCATGTGTATAGTTTAAAATATATTCGAAAGTAGTAATATTAATAACTATATAAAATCATATTTTTCAAGCTTTTTACAAAATGTTCCACTCATATAAATATCATATCAAAATGTATCTAACTGTATCAAAGTTGTTAAACTTAAGGGGTCTTGTGGTCACAAATCCTCTGTAGAAAAATACGGGATGTAACATCCTTCCCCCGTTTAGAACATTCGTCCTCGAATGTTAACTCTTAGAGATTTATAAAATATTTCACTAGGGTCTCCTCTATAAATTAAACTAAAACCCAAACTATATCTGAAGTGTCGACTATTCACAACCTTTTGTAGTTGAGCATCTCGAACCTTCTTCACCTTTACTTTACCTTTCTTACTTTTCAATCTCGCATCGTATCTGCTGTTTCTCTCATAACCTTACTTCCACATTACGCATTAAAGAACTACTGTAATACTTGCACCTCTGGTGCTTACAAAATCTCGCGACCACTTTATACTGCCTTCTTATGACTCAGTGCTGTGGCACAATCGGGAAACAAAAGAAGGGTAACATTTTCTAAATGCCCTATAGCCTCTCAATTATAAGTGTGGCACACAACACACCTATAAGTGAGACTCTACTAGGCATGACTTTGTAGAGTTTCTAGGATACGACCCGCTCTAATACAACTTTGTCACGCCCCGAACCTGGGGAGGCGTGGCTGGCACCCGGTGCCGTGCTGGCCCGAGCAAACCACTGTGTAACTCATTTGTTTTTCTGCTATAACTATCATGGGCCAACATGGCCACAAATCATAATGTATAACTATAAGTGGGCATCATTGTATCGGTGAACCATTTTTCTTAAAACGTGAATACATATGGGCCGTGAAGGCCTCTAACATACTGTACAAAATAAACCTCTGTCTAAGATTATCTGACATCAAATGGAACAGGGTTCCGGCCTACCCATAAGTCTGTAGCAAAGATCTGACACGATGACTCATAGACTCGGATGCACTCCGAATGAGGTGGAGTCTTACCAATCCTTCGCTGAATGCCAATCTCGTCTACTATGAGGGCTCTTCAAACTGATTATCTATACCTACAGGCATGAATGCAGCGTTCCTGTCACGACCCAAAACTAACCTCTGTCGTGATGGCGCCTATCATGAAACTAGGCAAGCTGACTCATTTCCAAAACAAACCGATATTTCATTTCAAGAAAATTTTCGAGGTTATTTAACATAAAACCTCCATTTAAAGAGTTCAAATCAAAGTAAAACAGAAGTGCAGAAAAGAAAAGTCCGACATCGGGTTGTCACTAGTCATGAGCATCTACTACAATCTGTCTAACAATATCAAAGCTATCTCAGCCTGGAAAATAGCTAAATACAACTAGAGGAAGATAAGAGGGAGAAGAGAAGGGGCTGTGATCGCCAAACAGCTACTTTACTATCTCTAAGAAAAATCTGCAACCAGAATACTCAATAACTGCTACCGTGTCCAGCAAAACCTGATTCTGCACACAAGGTGCACGGAGTAACGTGAGTACGCCAACTCAGTAAGTAACAACAATAAATAAAGACTGAGCAGTAGTGACGAGCAATAAAGCATATAACGTTCATATCATGAAATCTTAGTAAAGTACAACATGCTTTAAAAATCATTGTTTGATTCGAATCATCACGTTTAAACACGGTTCTAGTAAAAATCATTTAAAGATATTTTTCCAACAGTTTTTCAAACGAAGGCTCAATGCAAAGGTGAGCAAAAGAAATGATGAAATCATAAACAGCCCCTCGGGAAAAACATCACTCATAAACAGCCCCTCGGGCAAACCGCACAGTCACTCGTGCCACTCGGGCATACCTCGTAATCACTCTTGCCACGCGGGAATACCTCACAATCACTCTTGCCACTCGGGCATACCACACAATCACTCATGCCTCCCAGTCACTCAGCACTCGCCACTCGCACTCAGTAGGTACCTGCGCTCACTAGGGATGTGTACAGACTCCAGAGGGGCTCCTTCAGCCCAAACGCTATAATCTGCACGGACAACTCACGTGCTATAATAATAAAGTATGCTGCAGGCGGGCAGCCCCAATCCACACTCATCCTCAGAAATCAGGCCCTCGGCCTCACTCAGTCATAAATATACTGCAGGCGGGCAGCCCCGATCAACACTCATCCTCACAAATTAGGCCCTCGGCCTCACTCAGTCATAAACCTCTCAAGCCACTCGGTCATTTCAGTAAAACAAGGCATTTGGCCCAAAACAACATTTATAAGAATCAAAATAGAGTCATAAAACTGAGTTATGCGGTAAACAATTATAAACATGACTGAGTATAGATTTTCAATCGAAAACAATGAGAGGATGGTAAGAAACAACCCTTAAGGATCCAAATAGCATTGGCACAAGGCCCAAACATGGCATATAACCCAATTTACAGAAATTCTTTCTAAAGCATATAAGTATCAAATGGTTTCGACAAAGTATGCAACTTTACAGTTGCTACGGGACGGACCAAGTCACAATTCCCCAACAGTGCACGCCCACACGCCCGTCACCTAGTATGTGCGTCACTTTAAAATAGTAGAATGATACGAAATCCGGGGTTTCATACCCTCAGGACCAGATTTACAATCGTTACTCACGTGAAACCGCGAAATTCTTATTCTTCAATGTCCCTTCCTCGTGAATTGGTCTCCAAACGCCTCAAATCTGGTCATAAATAATTCGTTTCAGTCAATAAAATTCATTGGAATTAATTCCACAAGATAATAATGATTTTCCATAGAAATCAGAATATTAGCTCAAAAATTGCTCGTGGGGCCCACATCTTGAAACTCAACAAAAGTTATAAAATCCGGAAGCCCATTCAACCACGAGTCTAACCATACAAATTTTATCAAAATCCGACCCCAACTCGACTCTCGAATCTTCAATTTAAACCAAAAGGGTTTTCAAATTTTCCCAAATCAATTCACCAATTAAATGATAAAAAAGACCATGGATTCGGGTAATTTAACCAATATTGAGTTAAGAACACTTACCCCGTTGTTTCCTCTGAAAATCACCCAAAATAGCCTCACTTCCAAGCTCCAAATCGCCAAAAACTGAAAATGGGATGAAGTCCCATTTTTAGAACTTAAACTCACTGCCCAGACTTTTCTTCTTCTCGAACGCTGTCAATGCCTCGTGTTCGCGAAGCACATAAATGGCTCCCGTCCAAATTCCTCCTTCGCAAATGCGACATCACCCTCACATTCGCGAAGCACAAAAATGCCTCTGCCCAATGCCTTCTATGCGAATGCGTTCAACCCATCGCGAACGCGATGCTTCGTTCCCTCTCACTACGCAAACGCCACACCCCTCTACGCGAACGCGTAGACTAATTGCCTGGGGTCTTCGGTTGCTTCCTCTCTTCTTCGCGAAAGTGTAACACCTATCGCATTCGCGATGCACACCCAGTTCACCCTTCGCGAGCGTGTGCTTCTCTTCACGAATGCGAAGAGAAAATATGCCAGCCTCTCAGTTCCTCTTCGCGAACGCGAGGCTCCACTCGCGAACGTGATGAAGGAAACCAGATGGTGCGTCAGAAAAATTCCAGCAGAGTTCTAAGTCAAAAATCCAACCCGTTAACCATCCGAAACTCACTTGAGCCCCTCGGGACCTCAACCAACTATACCAACAAGTCCTAAAATATCATATGGAGTTAGTCGAACCCTCAAATCACGTCAAACAACACTAAAACCATGAATTACACCCCAATTCAAGCCTAATAAACTTTGGAATTTCTAATTTCTACAATCAAATCCGGAACCTATCAAATCATGTCCGATTGACCTCAAATTTTGCACACAAGTCATAAATGACATAACAGAGGTATTCCAATTTTCAGAATAGGATTCCGACCCTTATATCAAAAAGTCAACCGCCCGGTCAAACTTCTCAAAAATAAAACTTTCGGCATTTCAAGCCTAATTCCTCTACGGACTTCCAAATAATATTCCGGACAAGCTCCTAAGCCAAAATCACCATACAGAGCTATTGGAATTATCAGAATTCGAATCCGAGATCATTTACACATAGGTCCTTATCCAGTCCACTTTTCTAACTCAATTTGTTTTTAATTATGAGACTAAGTGTCTCATTTCACTCCGAGTTCATCCCGGACCCAAACCAACTAACCCGATATAACATAATATAGTTGAATAACACAAAAAAGTAGAAATGGGGAAAATGGGGCCCCTCTTAAACATATGTTCGTCCTCGAAAGGGTCTATAACATACCTGGAGTCTCGAATAGGCGTGGATATCTGCTCTGCATCTCCTGCTCGGTATCCCAGGTGACCTCCTCCACAGGCTGACCTCTCCATTGCACCTTCACTGAAGCTATATCCTTTGACCTCAACTTTCGAACCTGCCGATCCAAAATAGCCATCGGCTCCACATCATAAGTCATATCACCCTCCAACTGAATCGTGCTGAAATCCAAAACATGGGACGGATCTCCAATATACTTCCGGAGGATGGAAACATGAAACATTGGATGCACACTCAACAAGCTGGGTGGCAAGGCAAGCTTATAAGCCATCTCTCCTATCCTCTGAAGCACCTCAAAGGGCCCAATGAACTGGGGGCTCAACTTACCCCTCTACCCAAACCTCATAAAACCCTTCATGGGTGATACCTTCAGCAAAACCTTCTCCCTAACCATAAAAGACACATCACGGACCTTCCTATCCGCGTAGCTCTTCTGCTTAGACTGCGCAGTGTGAAGCCGCTCCTGAATCAATTTCGCCTTATCTAATGCGTCCTGGACCAAGTCTGTACCTAAGAGCCTAGCCTCACCCGGCTCAAACCATCCAACCGGAGATCTACACCTCCTCCCATATAAAGCCTCGTACGGAGCCATCTGAACACTCGACTGATAACTGTTGTTCTATGCAAACTCCGCAAGTGGCAGAAACTAGTCCCATGAACCCCCAAAGTCAATGACACAAGCATGCAACATGTCCTCCAATATCTGAATAGTACGCTCGGACTGCCCGTCCGTTTGAGGGTGAATAGTTGTGCTCAACTCAACCTGAGTACCCAACTCCCGCTGCACGGCCCTCCAAAACTGCGATGTTAACTGAGTACCCCTATCTGAAATGATGGAAACTGGAACACCATGTAGGAGAACGATCTCTCGGATGTAAATCTCAGCCAACCACTCTGAAGAGTAAGTAGTACCAACTGGAATGAAGTGCGCGGACTTGGTCAGCCGAACCACAATAACTCAAATAGCATCGACCGACTAGGCACCGAAATATCCAATATGACAAGCTGGCCCGCTAAGGCCTAAACATCCAATGCCAAAGGTCTCTCTGCTGCTGGAAGATATGCTAAACTCCCCAAACTCTCTGCCCGGCAACTCAAAGCATCGGCCACCACATTGGCCTTCCCCGGATGGTATCAAATAGTGATATCATAGTCGTTAAGAAGCTCCAACCATCTCCGCTGATGCAAATTAAGATCCTTCTGCTTTAACAGATACTGCAGACGCCAGTGATCAGCATAGATCTCACAATGAACCCCATACAAATAATGACGCCAAATCTTCAAGGCGTGAACAATGGCTACTAACTCAAGATCATGGACATGATAGTTCTTCTCATAGGTCTTCAACTGGCGTGAGGCATAGGCGATCACCCTACCCTCCTGCATCAAAACACAACCAATGCCTATCCTTGAGGCATCACAATACACGGTGTAAGAACCTGAAGCTGATGGCAGAACTAACACTGGAGCTATGGTCAAAGGAATTTTGAGCTTCTGAAAGCTCTCCTCACACTTACCGACCACCTGAATGGAGCACCCTTTTGGGTCAATTTGGTCAAGGGCGATGCAATAGATGAAAATCCCTCCACAAAGCGAAGGTAGTAACTCGCCAAACCAAGAAAGCTCCTAATCTCCGTGGCTGAGGACGGTCTAGGCCAACTCTGCACCGCCTCTATCTTCTTCGGATCCACCTGAATACCCTCGCTGGACACCATGTGCCCCAAGAATGCTACTGAACTAAGCCAAAACTCACATTTGGAGAACTTTGCATAAAGCTTCTCCTCCCTTAATCTCTGCAATACAACCCTCAAATGCTGAGCGTGCTCCTCCTGGATATGAGAGTACACCAGGATGTCGTCAATGAATACAATGATGAATGAGTCCAAATAGGGCTGGAATACACTGTTCATCAAATGCATGAACGCTGCTGGGGAATTGGTCAGCCCAAAAGACATTACCAAGAACTCATAATGGCCATATCGGGTCCTGAAAGCTGTCTTGAGAATATCTGAATCCCGAATCTTCAGCTGGTGATAACCGGACCTCAAATCAATCTTGGAGAACACTCTCGCTCCCTGAAGTTGGTCGAATAAATCATCTATACGAGGCAAAGGATACTTGTTCTCGACTGTAACCTTGTTCAACTACCTGTAATCAATACACATTCTCATGGAAGCATCCTTCTTCTTCACAAATAGAACCGGTGCACCCCAAGGTGACACACTAGGCCAAATAAACCCCTTATCAAGGAGTTCCTGAAGCTGTTCTTTCAATTTCTTCAACTCTGCCGGTGCCATACGATACGGTGGAATAGAAATGGGATGAGTGCCCGGCACCATATCAATACCAAAGTTAATATTCCTGTCATGCAGCATGCCCGGCAGGTCTGCAGGAAACACATCCGAAAACTCACGTACCACCGGAACAGAATTAATGACAGGAGTCTCTGCTCTAACATCCCTCACAAAAGCCAAATAAGATAGGCAACCCTTCTCGACCATGCGTTGAGCTTTTAAATATGAAATCACCCTACTTGGTACATAATCTACAAAACCGCTTCACTCAACCCTCGGAATTCCCGGCATAGCCAATGTCACCGTCTTAGCGTGACAATCTAGAACAGCATGACATGGAGATAACCAATCCATACCCAATATCACATCAAAGTCGACCATACTGAGCAGCAAAAGGTCCACTTGGGTCTCCAGACCCCCAATAGTCACCACACATGACCGATATACGCGGTCCACAATAATAGTATCGCCCACAGGAGTAGATACATGTACAGATGAAACTAAGGACTCACGGGGCATATCCAAAAAATGGGCAAAATACAAGGAAACATATAAATACGTGGAACCAAGGTCAAATAATACTGAGGCATCTCGGTGAAAAACTGACACAATACCTGTAATCACAGAATCAGAAGCAATAGCGTCTGGTCTGGCAGGGAGAGCATAGAAACGGGCCTGACCAGCCCCTGATCTGCCTCCACCTCTAGGGCGACCCCTAGCTGACTGACCTCTACCCCGAGCTGACTGGGCAGGTGGTGAGGTAACTGGTGCTATAGTCGTAGGCTGACTCCTCTGCTAAGATAGACCTCCATGATGACGAGGACACTGCCTCCCCATATGCCCAAGCTCCCCACACTCAAAACAACTCCCTAGTGCTAGCGGCGGAAACTGAAAGGAACCCCTAGCACCGGGATGACTGGTAGAAGAACATGGTATGGAAAAGCCCTGAACAAGTGGAGCACGGGACGAACTCTGAACTGGAAGGGCACTAAGTGATGAGTAGCCCTGATGAGAACTGTGAGAACCATGGCCAGATGATGCAGCCCGATGAAATGGCCGAGCTGACCGAGCCTATCTGAAATGACGACCTCTACCGTGCTGGAACTGACCCCAAAAGGAGCACCGCTAAATCCACTCTGACCACGAGGCCTCCTAGCCTTCTGCTCAACCCTCTCTTGTCTGCGAACCATCTTAATCTACAGAGCAATGTCGACAAACTCATCAAAGGTAGCACCCGAAACCCGCTCCCTAATAATGAGCAACTGTAGCTGATAAGTGAGGCCATCAATAAACCTCATGATCCTCTCTCTGTCCATGGGAACTAACCATATAGCATGATGGGCCAACTCAGAGAATCGCATCTAATACTGTGTCATAGACATATCGCCCTGGCGAAGCCGCTCAAACTATCTGCGCAACTTCTCTCTACGGGATCGAGGTACGAACTTATCCTAAAAGACGATGGAGAACTGCTGCCAAGTAAGGGGTCCTGCGCCAACAGGCCTACGCCTCTCGTAAGTCTCCCACCATCTGAGTGCAGCCCCAGAAAACTGAAAGGTTGTGAATGAGACCCCACAAGTCTCCAAAATACCAGCAGTACAGAGTATCCTCTGACACCTGTCTAAAAAGTCATGAGCATCCTTTCTCTCTCTCTCTCTGTGCCACTAAAAGGTGGTGGCTGATGTCTCCCAAACCTCTCCAGCCTACGCTGATCATCCTCAGGTATAGCAGGAACCATATAATCCTGAGCAACAGCAGCCGGCTGGGCTGGTGATGCCTCCGATGTCTGAAGTCCCTGAATAACCTGCTCGGGTGTGCGAGCGATGGGAGTCTGAGTGCCTCCCCTGGCCTGAGAAGTGGCTGCGGCCGTCGAAATAGAGACCGCCTGAGCAAGGCCAATACACGCTGTCAGAATCTAAGCTAGCACCTCCTGAAGGCCTGGAATCATAATAGGCACAGGTGATGCCTGAACTGGTGCATCAACAACTGGAACCTGGTCTTGATATGGGACAACCGGTGGATCTATAGGTATTGCCCCAGCTGCTATACGGGTTGCACCTCTTCCCCCTACCACGGCCTCTACTACGGCCTCGGCCTCTCGCAGCCCTGGCTGGTGGTACTGGTAGCTGGACCTCCTGACCGGTAGCACGAGTCCTCACCATCTGTGAGAGAATAAAACAACAGATGTTTAGTTACTAGAATCAATAGATTCGCATGACAAGAATTCAAGAATGTGGAGTTTCCTAAAGATAAGTGCAGACGTCTCCGTACCAATCCGCAAGACTCTACTAAACTCGCTTATGACTCGTGAGACCTATGTAACCTAGGCTCTGATACCAATCTGTCACTACCCAAACCTAACCTCTGTCGTGATGGTGCCTATCGTGGAACTAGGCAAGCTGACTCATTTCCAAAACAAACCAATATTTCATTTCAAGGAAAATTTCAAGGTTATTTAACATAAAACCTCCATTTAAAGAGTTCAAATCAAAGAAAAGCAGAAGTGCGGAAAAGAAAAACCCGACATCAGGGTGTTACTAGTCATGAGCATCTACTACAATCTGTCTAACAATATCAAGGCTAACTCAGCCTGGAAAATAGCTAAATACAACTAGAGGAAGATAAGAGGGAGAAGATCAGGGGTTGTGATCGCCAAACAGCTACCTTACTATCTCCAAAACAAATCTGCAACCAGAACACTCAATAACTGCTACCATGTCCAGCTACACCTGAATCTGCAAACAAGGTCCATGGAGTAACGTGAGTACGCCAACTCAATAAGTAACAACAATAAATAAAAACTGAGCAGTAGTGACGAGCAATAAAGCATACAACGTTCATATCATGAAATCTCAGAAAGTACAACATGCTTTTAAAATCTGTGTTTGAATCAAATCATCTCATTTAAACCCGGTTCCAGTAAAAATCATTTAAAGATATTTTTCCAATAGTTTTTCAAACCACGGCTCAATGCAAAGGTGAGCAAAAGAAATGATGAAATCATAAACAGCTCCTCGGGCAAAACATCACTCATAAACAGCCCATCGGGCAAACCTCACAATAACTCGTGCCACTCGGGCATACCTCACAATAACTCTTGCCACTCGGGCATACCTTACAATCACTCATGCCTCCCAGTCACTCAGCACCAGGCACTCGGCACTCGCACTCATTAGGTACCTACACTCACTGGGGGTGTGTATAGACTCCGGAGGGGCTCCTTCAGCCCAAGCGCTATAATCTGCCCGGACAACTCACGTGCTATAATAATAAAGTATGTTTCAGGCGGGCTACCCTGATCCATACTAATCCTCACAAATCAGCCCCTCGGCCTAACTCAGTCATAAATATGCTGCAGGCGGGTAGCCCCGATCCACACTCATCCTCACAAATCAGGCCCTCGGCCTCACTCTGTCATAAACCCCTCAAGCCACTCGGGCATTTCAGTAAAACAGGGCATTCTCCCAAAACAACATTTATATGCATCAAAATAGAGTCATAAAACTCAGTTATGTGGTAAACAAGTATAAACATGACTGAGTATAGATTTTCAATTGAAAACAGTGAGAGGATGGTACGAAACAACCCCTAAGGGTCCAAATAGCATTGGCACAAGGCCCAAACATGGCATTCAGCGCAATTTAAAGAAATTCTTTCTAAAACATATAAGTATCAAATGGTTTCGACAAAGTATGCAACTTTACAGTTGCTACGGGACGGACCAAGTCACAATTCCCCAACAGTGCACACCCACACGCCCGTCACCTAGCATGTGCGTCACTTCAAAATAGTAGAATGATACGAAATACGGGGTTTCATACCCTCATGACCTGATTTACAATCGTTACTTACCTTAAACCACGAAATTCTCATTCTGCAATGTCACTTACTCGTGAATTGGTCTCCAAATGCCTCGAATCTGGTCATAAATAATTCGTTTCAGTCCATAGAAATCCGAAAATTAGCTCAAAAATTGCCCGTGGGGCCCACGTCTCGGAACTCGATAAAATTTACAAAATTCGGAAGCTCATTCAACCACGAGTCTAACCATACCAATTTTACCAAAATCCGATCCCAACTCGACACTCAAACCTTCAATTTAAACCAAGAGGGTTTTAAAATTTTCCCAACTCAATTCACCAATTAAATGATAAAAACAACCATGGATTCGGGTAATTTAACCAATATTAAGTTAAGAACACTTACCCCGTTGTTTCCTCTAAAAATTACCCAAAATCGCCTCACTTCCGAGCTCCAAATCGCCAAAAACTGAAAATGGGACAAAGTCCCATTTTCAGAACTTAAACTCACTGCCCAGACTTTTCTCCTTTGCGAACGCGACATCACCCTCGCGTTCGCGAAGCACAAAAATGCCTATGCCTCATTGCCTTCTACGCGAACGCATTCAACCTATCGCGAACGCGATGCTTTGTTCCCTCTCACTACGCGAACGCGTATACCAATTACCTGGGGTCTTCGGCTGCTTCCTCTCTTCTTCGCGAACGCGTGACACCTCTCGCGTTCCCGATGCACACCCAGTCCACCCTTCGCGAACGCGTGCTTCTCTTCGCAAACACGAAGAGAAAATATGCAAGCCTCTCAGTTCCTCTTCGCGAACGCGAGGCTCCACTCACGAATGTGATGAAGGAAACCAGATGGTGAATTAGAAAAATTCCAGCAGAGTTCCAAGTCCAAAATCCAACCAGTTAACCATCCAAAACTCACCCGAGCCCCTCGGGACCTCAACCAAATATACCAACAAGTCCTAAAACATCATACAGACTTAGTCGAACCCTCAAATCACCTCAAACAACACTAAAACCATGATTTACACCCCAATTCAAGCCTAATAAACATTAAAATTTATAATTTCTACAAACAACTCTGGAACCTATCAAATCACGTCCGATTGACCTCAAACTTTGCACACAAGTGATAAATGACATAACAGAGGTATTCCAAAATACCCCCCCGATACCCCGATATCAAAAAGCCTAATTCCTCTACGGACTTCCAAATAATATTCCGTACACGCTCCTAAGCCCAAAATCACCATACGGATCTATTGGAATTATCAGAATTCAAATCCGAGATCGTTTACACATAGGTCCATATCCGGTCCACTTTTCTAACTCAATGGTTTTTCAATTATGAGATTAAGTGTCTCATTTCACTCCGAGTTCCTCCCTGACCCGAACTGTTACACCCTATATTTTCGTACATAAAAATGCATCGTAAGCAAACTAATGTAGGACCAAAAATGAGATAATATTTAAAAGTATATAAATTAATTTAATCATGTTACCTCTGAGGTTACAAATATTGAAGATCATGAAAAACAAGTACAAAGAGGGTTGGACGGTTTAGAAGATAAAGCAATTGAAGAAAATAATGTTTCGTCGAAAGTCGACAAGTTGGGAATGTTATAACATATACCTTTGGGGCGAGACTAGGGTGCTTAACATGATAAGGAGATTATGTTATGATTTATATTAGTCGTATGACATCCGTGTGTTATGTTTTGAAGTCAAGAGAGTTGTGGAACAAAAGTCGATGAAAGTCATCACAAGTTACATTCATAAGTTTTACTGAAACTTTGGGTCAAATGTAACTGCGATTTTCTCCCAATATACTTAGAGTTATGGGGTGTTCCACCCATCAAATTAAAGATCTATGAGTCTATTTTCCAACGCATTAAACCGTTTGTCAATACGACATTGGAGTAGAAATATATGGGCATTTGTGCGATACTATGCAAGCTGCTAGGTGACAAGTAAGTGTGTCACCTATTTTCAAAGAGGCCTTTTAAGGGCCTATTTTCTTCATATATTAGACTTAAAATAGAGCATAATAACCAGACATAAGCTCTGCAAAGAATCCTCCCAAAAATTTCACACAAACCCTAATTGATTTTCTCTCCCTTTCGAGTTCTAATTGGAGGTAAAACCTAGAGTTTGAAGAACCAAGATAGGAGCTGAGTTATCCAACAAATAAGGTGAGTTTACTTCTCTCTTTCATCCAGTTTTTCTTCTGTAAATTCATGGTATGTCGTTCTATACTTGTAAGAACTCACGGGACGGTGATCGGAAGGCGTGAGTTCGAGTTATTCACTTGTAGCGGACTGTTTTGTGGACTGTTTTGTGTTGCTGTTGGGCTGCATGTTTTACTACTATTTTGTGGAGTTTTGGATGAGGAATGGGGTTTATAAACACCATATAAATGTAGGGTGGTTGGCTGGTCGTTCGTCATAACATTTTCGGGTCGTTTGACACTACTACGGTGGTCGTTTTGTGTACGAAGAGATTGGGGTGTGTTGGGCTGTTTTGTAGTATTTGATGGTGTATATAGGGCTGGAAAATGATGTATATATGTTTTTATTGTTCTGTTCTTGTATTGTTGGTGTTATCTTGAATTTGGAGGAAGTAAGGATTATAGGGGAGATGCTGCCCGTTTTAATACAAAATAGGTTTGTCGTTCGTTGTGCGATAGTTGTACCTTTCGTAACTTAACGATAGTATTATTATCATTCTTGTAGATTAAGGTGCGTAGAGATGAGTTCAACTTGGTGATTGGAAAGATTGTGATAAGGGATGTTAAGGCTAAGCCTTCCTTCATTTTGGCATGATCTCGTAGCTACATGTGTTAGTAATGAGACAAAAAGAGAAGTTCATATTCATGAATTTATTCACACTATTCTAGTCTCATAAGTTACAATATTATTCCTTATCGAGACTCTATATTAAATTTTAGTATTGTCTTCTTCCATTCAAGAGAGCAGCAAGCCTATATATACAGTATTACAGTATTTTCATTACCATCGAGCTATAATCGATGGGCAGGCCCCTATTGGGCAACCTCTGATCAGATGGAAAGTTATATACCGAGCCTACTGTGGCCGAGCGCCTATGTGCGAGCCCAGCATGGTCGAGATACATAGCCTAGTATGGTCGAGCGCCTATGAGCGAGCCTACTATGGCAGAGCAGTTATATATACCGAGCCTTATAAGGCCGTACAATTATATTACTTACTATATTGAAGGAGTTGAGTCAGTATCAGCAGGTAAGTATATCTCCAGATCATCTTTGACTCCTAGTTACTTCCAGTTATTATATTATCAGTTCAGTTTCGATTTTCAGTTATGTTATTGCCTTACATACTCGGTACATTATTTCGTACTGATGTCCCTTTTCCGGGGACGCTGCATTTCATGCATGCAGGTTCAGATAGACAGACGAGTAGATCTCCTCAGTAGGTGTTTCCCGAGTTCAGCCTGATCGGTAAGCTCCACGTCTTTCGGAGTTGCCAGGTCTAGAGTGTTGTGTACATCTTATGTATATCTGTATATATGTTATGGGTAGGTCGGGGCCCTGTTCCGATCATAGTACATCTATCAGTAGAGGCTTGTAGACATATCCTGTTGGTTAGTGCAGTATGTTGGGTTTGTGTAGGCCTGGTATGTATAATTTGGTGGTTTGTCACCTGTAGTAGCTATGACGGCCTTTTCAGCCTAGCTTTATATTGATGTTTAGTTAGCGCTAGTTTCCATTCAGTTTTGCATTTTGCTTCGCAAATTGTCTTGCAAGGTGGCCCCATGGCCAAAGTATGACATTATGTGTTCAGAGTCCCTTAGTCGCAATTTGGTACGCCAGGTTAGGTGAGGCACCGGGTGCTTGTCTCGCTCCTAGGTTCGGGGCGTGACACGAACCAACTAACCCGGTATAACATAATATAGCTGAATAACACAAAAGAAGTAGAAATGGGAGAAACGGGGCTATAACTCCCGAAACGACCGACCGGGTCGTTACAGTATTGTATAATTAATGTGAGGAAGTAGCGAGTATGTAAGACAGAACTGAAATATAACAATAAGTCAACATTAATTAAAGAGATATAAGAATCAACCTGAATCTATGAAGTGCCACCATATATATATATATATATATATATATATATATATATATATATATATATAATACTTCCCTTTGAGACTATTTCTATTATCCATATCGCGTGATGTATGACTGCCCAACTGATCATTGGTAACTGCCCGATCGGACGTAGCTTGATGGTAAATATGTATGACTGCCCGACCAGCGGTAAATAATGATACATAACTACCCAACCAGTGGTAACTGAATGTGCATGAAGATGCATGTATTACTATATTATAAACATTAACATCTTTATCAAATACCTCAATAGGGAACTAGATACATAATTAGACATGCTTGAATATCATTTTACAGGAATGAATAACATATACATCCTTAGCTGATAAGAGTAGAAATACTTATGGAATAGCATTACATTTACGTATCATTACTTGGATCATGTCAAAAGAAAAAAGGGATAGCCTTAACATACCTGATCCGATTCTCTTAAAATTACTCCTCCCATTGGTATTATGCGATAGTTTCATGTGAATTTCTTGTTGAAGCTTCACCCGACACATAATAGTCACCATTCTACAAGACATGCCTTTGCTTTGTGTTAAATCTTGCTTTTTCATTCATCCTTCTTACATAATTAAACTTGCGGTGCATGCATGTTTCTATATTACTTCTTCATATTTATTTATCCTAAAATACGTCATTACAATGATCTATAATACCAACTTTCGATTGCTACTTTGGTCACGCCAACTCAAAATAGAACTGTGCTGGCATAAAAGATGGCCATAAAAGGGAGATGGATTGAGAAAATATTCCAAATAGCCGGGCTCTTGTTCCAGAACAGCAGTAACATAAGTTGAAATTGATGATGTTTCCTTCTATTAAGGTTTTGTTAATAGTTTCCTTATGAATGAACAAATATTTAGAAGGAACAAATAATAAAGAGAGAAAAATCCATGTCCGTCTCAAGTGGCAAGAGAATATTGTTTGGCAAGACTTTTAATTTGTGACTTTTGAAATGCATTGTTAATCATATCTTTAAATCAAAAAGTGTGCATGGATTCCACCAACTCCTTAAACATAAGGATGGTTGGCACTGTGCTGCCTTTTTCTCATAATCCCAAGTGGATTATTTCCCTCCCCTAATAATTATTCAAAGATTTTAATTAATCTCCGACTAAAAATTATTAATTACCCAATTATCTGCATAATTAAAAATTATTAATTAGTACCATATAAAATTAATACATACACTATTATTTCATCAAAATATCCAGGTAAAAATGCATGTGTTTCTCAACTTCTAATTTTCCTAATCTCATATAAAGAGTACAAATTTTCGTACGCTTAATTCTTAAAATGGTAAAAAGATAACCTTCTTTTCTTGTAAGAAAATAATTTCTATATTTTACAATAAAAAAAATCTCATAAACGTCCTCATATCATGTGTATAATTTAAAATATATTCGAAAGTAGTATTATTAATAATTATATAAAATTATATTTTTCAAACTTTTTAAAAAATGTTCCAATCAATATAAATACCATATCAAAATGTATCTAACGGTATCAAGGTTGTTAAACTTACGGGGTCTTATGGTCACAAATCCTCTGTAGAAAAGTACAGGATGTAACAACATAACCTGTCAGTTAGTGCATCATGTTGGGCTTCTAGGCTTTGTATGTATATTTTGTTGGTTTGTCAGCTGTAGTAGTTATGGCGGCCTTGTCGGCCCAGCTTTATATTGATTTTTAGTCAAATCTTATTTCCGTTTTGTTTTATATTTTGCTTCACAAATTATCTTGTAATGTGGCTCCATTGCCAAAGTATGACATTGTATGTTCAGAGTCCCTCAGTCGCAAGTTGGTACGCTAGGTTAAGTGAGGCACTGGTGCCGGTCTCGCCACCAGGTTCGGGGCGTGACAAATTGAGCGTGCTGAGTGAGGTTGACTGCTTCGGGAGCACGAGCACATGAGTTTATCACTGTGATGCATTACACTTGACATGCATACTTGGCATATAGGCATAGAAATACATTTCCTCCTGCTGTATGACATTGTGACATTCATGACTTCACATTCACATTGACATGTTGGCAAAGAGATGTACTTTCCTAGTGCCATCTAATAATGAAACATCTTATCTGTTGTTGAAAGTTTTGGGAAAAATCATAGTTTTCTAATATACTCACAGATTTGGTGATTTCACTGAAAGATTTGGGTTTTACTTTTTTACCTTAGAAGCATGCCCATTTGCTGTAACTGTGAACGAGCTGAGCATCATATCTTTGAGTATTATGTTTATAGTTTTCATTATATTGTTACGAGTTGTTCCTGGTTGTAGGTGTTTGACATTGACCGTTTTCCAAGTTCATCACTGCTTTCAACCCAAGGTTAGGTTTGTTACTTATTGAGTACATGGGGTCGGTTGCACTCATACTACACTTCTGCAAATTGCGTGCAGATTTTTGGGATGATGTTGTTGTGTATAGCGGAAGCTGGCATTGAAGATGAACCTGCACTCTGGTTGTAGCTGCCTCTTGTTCATGGTAGCTGTAGATTTATAAAAATATGTTCATGAATATTTCGAACAAATTATGTATTTATTTCATACTAGCTTTGTAAACTATAAACCTGAGAAGCTCATGATTTGTACTACCAGTCCTTGGGGTGTTGTATATAAATTCAGATATTTAATGTTTGACCCTTATCATTATCATTATATTATGGTTTACTATTAATCGGCTTACCTAGTGGGTTGGGTTAGGTGTTATCACGACTAGTTGGATTTTAGGTCGTGAGAATTGGTCAGCCCAAATGGCATCACCAAAAACACATAGTGACAATACCGAGTCATGGAAGCAGTCATCAAAATATCTGAATCCCGAATCTTCAGCTGATGGTACCCTGACGTAAAATCAATCTTCGAGAATACCCGATCACCCTAAAACTAGTCGATTAGATCATCAATAGATGGTAGTGGGTAATTGTTCTTGACTGTAACTTTTTTCAGCTGCCTATAATCGACGCACATCCTCATAGAGCCATTTTTATTCTTCACAAATAGAACTGGAGCACCGTAAGGAGAGACACTCGGTCGGATGAAACCCTTATCAAGCAACTCCTGAAGTTATTCTTTCAATTCCTTCAACTCCACTGGTGCCATCCGATATGGTGGAATGGAAATTGGCTGAGTGCCCAGCAGTAGGTCAATACCAAAATTATTCTCCCTATCGGGAGGCATGCCTGGTAAGCCTACTGGAAACACATCAGGGAAAACTCTTACTACCATAACTGACTCTCAACGGTAAGAGTATCAACACTGATATCGCTCACAAAGGCTAGATATTCTTTACACCCCTTCTCAACCATTCGTTGTGCCTTTGGAAAGGACACCAACCTGAATATAACCCAAAGTACCTCTCCACTCCAACCGCAGCAACCTTGGCATAGCCAATGTCACAGTCTTAGTGTGGCAGTCCATAATAGCATCATAGGGCAACAACCAGTCCATGCCTAATATCACGTCAAAGTCTACCATATTGAGTAGCAATAGATAAACTCTGGTCTCATAACCACCAATAGTGACTAAACATGACCGATAAACACAGTCTACTACAATAGAATCTCCCACAGGCATGGACACATATATAGGAGCACTCAAGGAATCACGAGATATATCTAACTACATAGCGAAGTAAGATGACACATATGTATAAGTGGAACTCATATCAAATCCCTATGAAAAATTGAAACAATACATGTGATGATAGCATCTGATGAGACCGCCTTCGTCCTACCATGAAAATCATAGAAACGAGCATGGCATCCCCATCTAAGGTAACCTCTACCCGTCTAACCAACTCTCCTAGCTAACGGTATAGGTGGAGCATCAACTATAGTATATGAACCCTATGCAACCTGTGTAATCCATGGAGCATGTGTAGCCTTTGGAGATGCACCCCTCCTAAGTCTGGGATAATCCCTCACCATATGCCTGGTATCATCACATTCGAAACAAGTTGTCTGTTGGCGTGGCTGTTGAAACTTACCCTGGCCTGGTCGGCTAGTTTGACCGCTGAATGCACCCCATGCAGGAGGTGAACTGGAAAGTGGTTGTGCATAATGGGCAACTAGAGACCTCAGAATAGACGGAGCACTGCTAGTGGCTGGAAGTGCTGAATGAACTGGTCGACTCACATAATCTTTGCCATGACGGGCTAAAACTGGAGAACGGACACCACTATATCCTCCAGAATCTCGAGGCCTTTTGGCCTCCGTGTCTTTCCTGTCCCTGCTCCGCATACCCTCCATCCTCCGAGCAATCTCCACATCCCGCTAAAATGAGGTATTGGTCCCCAACTATCAAGCCATGGTGAATCTAAAACCATAATTGAGCCCTTCGATAAATCTGCGAACTCACTCTCTGACTGTAGAAACCAAGGCATGTGCATGTCGGGATAACTCACTAAATCTGATGGAATACTCTAACACTGTCATAGTTCCCTGATGCAGCTTCTCAAACTCTATGCGCCATTCATCCCGAAGAGTATGGGGAACAAACTCTCTCAAAAATATATCTGAAAACTCAGCCCAAGTGAGTGGGGATGCATTAGCTTGCCTACCCTTCTCGTAAGCCCGCCACCACGTATATGCTAATCGTGACAGCTGAAATGTAGTAAAGGCAACTCCTCTCACCTCCATAATATCCATAGTGCATTAACTACGCCACTGAAAGTGGCTCGATCATACTTCTTGAACCACTCAAGCCTCCTCTGCTCCTTCTCATACACCGCTGGCCTTACCTAAGGTTGAACTAGAATAACGGGATGTGCTGACAAAACTTCCGAAACCAAATCAACATGGACCCGCTGCTCTGGAGTACGGGCCGCGAGAGTCTAAGCTCCTAACCCAGCCTGAGATATAGTTGGTGCAACAGGGATCAATCCCGCCTAAGCTAAGGTGCCAAACATACTTAGGAAGTGTGCTAGGGTCTCCTGAACTACAAGGGTTACAACAGGTGCCTCAGGTGCCTTTCCTCCAACAGAAGCTATTGGTGACTCCTCAATCGTTGCTCGGGCAGGTGCTCTAGTTGTAGCACGTGCCCCTCCTCGATCTCTACCCCAGCCCTAACTTCTCGTGGCTCTAGCAGGAGGCACGGGTATCTAATCATCTATTCCAACAATGCGTGTCCTCACCATCTGTGAGAGAACACAAAGACAAAGGCTCCGATTTCGAAATCAACAAATACGCACAATAAGGAATTAAAGAAGTGAAATTTCCTAATGGTTCCGGAGCCTCTCGAAAATATGCATAGACGTCTTCGTACCGATCTGCAAGACTCTACTAAACTTGCTTATGACTCGTAGCACCTATGAACCTCAAGCTCTAATACCAACTTCTCACGACCCCAAATTCCCTTAGGATGTCGTGATGGCACCTAGTCTCTAAGACTAGGTAAGCCTAACAAATAATGAGAAAATAACATAAACAATGACTAATATATTAAATTAAACTTATAACTAGCTCCATAATGCCAAAATGAAATAATAGTCATACAAAAAATCTGAGTCATAAGCTCTATTGAAATATACTAAGAATCTCTAATACAACATTATTTGATAAGAAGGAAAACAGTAGTAAAGGCAATAACAGAAGGTGACTTTGAGGCCTGTGAGCATCAGGTAGGTAAAGAACCCTGAATGGCATATTAATATAATCTAATAACCGAACGTAAAGAAATAAATGACAATAAATAGAATGAAGATATACAACCAACAATGAAATTTTGGCAATAAAGAACAACAAATAATGAACAGATAGTAAGAACAACAACTGATCAAATACAGCCAAAATATAAGTGAAACGAATTAGGAAAAGACAATAATCGTTCAAGTCAACAAGTCTCACATAGAATGTACAACAAGAATCACAACCGAGGTACCACACCTCACATTCACTTTTTACAAGTCAAAATCACAATCTTCCTTATATCACGGCGTGAGCCTTGCATTTACTTTTAAACCATTTTTCCCAAAAAAGCTACACGTATTTTAGCCTCTGATCTCTTTGTGTGGCTTCAACTAATTCCCTTACTTATAGCACGCGTATAAATTCCACCTTATCTCACCACATGCGATTCAATACCCACCCTTATACAACCGCATACGTATAAACATCACAACCCAATAATCAACTCGCACCACGCGTGCCCATATGCCACAACTTTGCCAAATCAATAATACCAATATTACCACAACACATAGTCCATGGCTTAACCACAATATGTACAAGAATCTAAATAATAACAAAATGAATGAGAACTAACTCAACAAAGAAAGATATCCCAATAATCAACAACTTTGACCACAATGTGTTAATAGCTTTCACACTACAACTTCAATAACCCTAAAAATGAAGGTATCCTCATGAGATGGCAACTTCCAATTCAAGTGCAACACGTAAGATTAGTAATTCAACATATAGCATGAAATATCAACTACGACTAAATTTATGAGAATAACTCAACAACGGAAAGAATGGCATGTAACAACAACTACTACTAAATGCATATAAGAGCAACCTTGACAATGAAAACTAGAACATGTAATGACAACTTCATTTAAGGCATGTAAGAATAAGCTTGACAACAAAAGATAGAACAAATGATAAAAACATAAATTAAATGCTTATGATTAGCCTAAGAGACTAAACCTGTAAATTTTCACATAATAGCCCGTGTACACACTCGTTACCTCATGTACACATCTTCCACATAATTCAAATAGGACAATCAAACCCAATCATAAGGGTAGTCCCTCCCCCTCCCCCCCTCCCCAAATAAAGTTAGGCAGGATACATACCTAAAACAAGATAAATCAATCCACTAATAAGCCCTTCCAGCACAAATCCAACTCCAGACAGCTCGAATCTAGCCAAGACAACTCAATATCATAAATAAAAGCCATAGGAAGCAAATTTCGGATAATAAAGATTCAATCTTTAATGAAAATAAAAAAGTCAACCCTAGGATCTCACCTCATACCTGACCAAACTAACAAATTCCGAACACCGATCCGATACAAGTCCAAACATAACAAAACCATCCAATTCCGACCCCAAATCGAGTTTCAAAGCCTCATTTTATACTTCAGGAAAGTTTTTACAAAGATCCACAATTTCTCCAATTCAAATCACTAATCAAATAATAAAACAAATATGAATCACGATTAATGGACAAATCTGAGTCAAAAACACTTACCCCGATCCAAATCGGGAAAATCCCCTCCAAAATTGCACAATACCAACTGTTGCACACTATTTTGCACGAGTCAGAGCAAGATTTTTACTAGGGGGTTCCCTGTTGATGATGAAAGAGAGTCGCCACCTAATATTTAAAGGTATATCAGGGTAGCTATTTAATTACTAAGATCATTACCTTATTTGTGTGCTAACTGGTGAGATTTTGGGGTAAGGGTTCATGTTCTGCGAAGGGGAAGGTGTGAGGCATCCCTTAAAATCTACTTGAGTTAGCTCCATAGGACTTAGACTAGGTTAAGGAATAAGACGTCTATATTCTGCTTAGTTAGAGCTTAAAGGCTACTCTATGTCTTGTTTAAAACTTATTAGTTTAAGGAAAGTAGTATATAAACTTTAAAAGAGGAGATAAGTTTAACTTATAATAGCCTTTGAGAAAAGTCTACATAATTGAACGAAGTTTGGAAGTATATCTATAGGGTTTATATTTGCAAGCTTTGCAAAATTTGGCTAAGTTTTAAAATACTTTATCTTTTAAAAAACTGTATGGCTACTTGTATAATTCTATTAAAGTAAATATTGTTTAAAGAAGCAGGCTTTAGGTATACCTTGAAGATTGATTCTCAAATCTTATATTCAAATTTGAAGAAAATTATTTGAAAGCCTTTGATTTTGCAGCGGCATTTGTTTCATTTTTGTAGAAAACCTCAACTGTGGAAACCGCTTTCCGATTTTGGTTTTTTCTGGTTTTAGAAAGAGAAGATTGTTTTCCTTTGCAAAATATGTCTTAGGTTTAAAAGCTTAATTAAAAATTATTAGTAAAAGTTGAGAACTGAATAATAGAAATGATTACCAAACTAGAATTACTTACTACTAAGTCAGAATGCTTCTTTTATCTTTACCTATATCTTTAGGGCTTGCTTAGGTTGTTAATATAACTCAAAGAAATAAATCAAATATTTTCAGCGTTATATACATATGAAAATAACAGTAAACTTAATAAACTGATATAGGAAGGGAATGGATTCATGGTTTGGGCCTGGAAGAAATTGGGGCCAGCAGATAACGAAGAGAACAACAACAGCTATAAATGAACTCCAAGTTTTAGGCAAAGGATTTGGGCCTGAGTTCCTTGAGAGCTCGACAGTCCCAATTTAAACACATGTACAAAAGAAAAGAGAATGTCATTAGAGATGCAACCCAAATATACTATTCAGACCTAAGTAACACCAATACAGGCCCAAGATAAACTGTAATGATCAACAATGATAAAGAATGCAAGATTAACAGAAAGCCACGTATAGTAAAGCAATTTACAATGAAAACCTTTATTTTCACTAAACAGTACACCTAAAGAGATTAGCTAATGTCACTAGATTAAGGGCTTGGGATAAAATTGCGTTCATGGCCAAGGCACTCTTTGGATCCCTGGCACTTCTAAGTTAGCAAGGGTCTCAAGGACCCCGAGCAGTGCTTGTGTCAGGGAGAGCAGCTCAAGCAAGAACTAAATTCTAATCCTATATACCCTTAATTACTCGCACTTACTTATCGCTGCATGTTTAGGTGATAATGAGGTACTCAATGTAAACCCCAATACCACAGTGGTGGCTATACATAAGGAGAGGTGTATTTCTTACAAATAACTATTCAGAACACCAAAGCACCATCAGACATCTCATTATTTGCACACAAGCATGTAGTACTATCATGTACTGTTATCAAGCTTAAGATCACTCAACAAGATCAATTATAGGTGCTAGCAAACAATGAGAAAACAACAACACATGCATATAAGGATTCGGAATAGGTAAGTCATGTAGTTCAAAGGAGTATAGGAGGTATCAGGTGTACTGCTCATGCTTAATCATTTACATGCTTAAAGGAAATCTGCATACAGACTATTACTCCACTTCTTACTAAGTGAGAAAGTTAACAGTCCACTTCAAAGTCTCTAAGAACCAGGGGCAGACAAAGACATTAACAGGTGACTTCTAAAGAGATTTTCATTACATCTAGGTTGGTTAAGAGATAAATAAATAGTCCTACATTCAAACCAGGTAGATAGACATTTAAAGGGCTTCTTCTAAGTCTATGGGTAAGATTCAGTGAACTTAGTAGGTTTCAATGATCTGGAAACTCAGTCACAAACATAATATACAAGCAACAGTTTCCTTTTAAGAGCGGGATGTGTACAGAAATCCCAATGGGTATGAATCAAATGTGTACATGTTGTATTCTAACTAAACTACAACATTCAATATGATTGAGTACAAAATAACACGGGATTAAACTAATATTGTCATTATGTTGGCCCTGAATAGTGAGAGTTTATATTTGTTAAGCATATTATAGTTATAAGCTAAGTAGACTGGTCTGCCATAATAAAGTTCTGCAACACTTGACTCTATCAGATGGCATTCAACTATAACAAGTGAAATTTCAATTAGGTTTATAGACATGACTTAAACTTGGTAGATAGCAGAAGGCAAAACTGAAATGCATAGCTTCCTTAGAGCTTAATCCAGTTACCTTGAGGCATTATCACATATAGTGAAGTTCACAGATGTGATAAAACAATTATGGGAGATGACAGAAGGTTCTTACACTGATCTTCGAGAGTTACAGAATCACAGAAGAACATATTTAAAGAAGGAGACAGTTCAAGCATTGTAAACAACCATGCTTAGATCAAGTGACATCACTATACTTAACATCATATATTTATATCCAATTAGGCCAAATATCAAGTGAATCATACCAATAACACCAAGACAAACTAATATAATACACATGAGAGCTAGAACAGAACACCAGAAGATTAAGACAACTATTAAGGTCATTTGAAAGTTCTTTATTATTCTTATGGAGCTTAACAATATATATATATACAAGTTATCAAAAATGTTCTTCAGGATTAACAGAATAACTAATCAATACATGGCTCTAATTTCAGCACATTAAGGAACTTATGATTCCAGAATTCAGTGATCAGTTATAGATTAATAACAAAATACATAGAGATAATCAACCATAACACATTAGAGATAGAGTCATTTAACAAGAGATAACAGAGCAATCATGCTTGCAATCAAACAATTAATAGAGGAGGAAGGTTAAGGTTCACTGACCGCCTTATGGACAACCAACCAAATGAGAGTCTTATCCAGCCGTTAAGAATCCAAGACTCAAACTCTGACCAGTGTAGTGCTCAGGATCGGAAAGAATCAGAAACCTAGTTAGAAAGAAACCTAGCTTGATTTTTTGCTACTCAAGATTAAAAATTGATTGTTTGTTCAGTGATTTCGTATGTGTGTTCTCCTGTTAGGTGAGAGCATTAAAGCCTCTATTTATAGTAGCATTAAAATGTCTCTAGGGTTTAACATGATTCAAATTGATAGTGGAGAGTGACAAAGCTTAGATGATGCAAGCAATGAGTGAAAATCCAAGGAAATCAGAGGGGAAGTGTAAGAAGATTTACCTGAGTGTAAACAAGCCATTGAAGGCAAGGATCCATCGGACAAAATCCCAATATCCAGAGGTCACTATGTTTGACCTCTGTACAGAGAATAACAACGACGATGAAGAAGAAAAGCCATGCATGCCTAGGATTTAAGAACGCATGAGAGAAATATGAGATTTGATGTTGCATCATTGAACCTTAGGGTTTCAGATTTGGGTATTTGAATTTTGAATGATGAAATGGGGAAAGAAAAAGTGAGAATCACAGATAGGAATGACAAAGGAGATAATTTTCTGTTTGATTTGTGACCTTGCACAAATTTGTGCAAGGTCTGTGACTGACTTTGAGCTTCTGAGTTGAAATAATAGAGATAGGAAGGGGAAAGGTGGCAGCATGGTCTTAGGAGAAATGATTTAGCTTTTTGGGGTTGGGGTTAGTCGTCTATAGGGATAAAAATAAGAGATAGAATGGGAGCCGTTGGATCATTTGATCAACGGCTCCGATTTTTTAAGATTATGAATTTTAAAACAATTTTATGGCGAAAATGTCACGACCCAAACCGAAGGGCCGCGGCACCCGGCGTCTTACCCAACCGAGTACAAACGTAACATATCTTTCTTATCGTACTATCATTGGTAACTGGGCCAACATGGCCACAACTTATAATGTATAACTGTAAGTGGGAAAGCACTGTATCAATGAACCATCTTTCTTAAAACATGAATACATATGGGCCGTCAAGGCCTCTGACATACTGTACAAAATGAACCTCTGTCTACAAAGCCTCTAAGAGTATTAGACATCAAATGGGACAAGGTACCGGCCTACCCATAAGTCTGTAGAAAAATCCTGACATGATTACTCATGGACTCGGCTGTACTCCGAATGAGGTGGAGTCTTATCGATCCTTCAATGAATGCTAACCTTTTTCTACTATGAGGGCTCGTCAAAGTGATTGTCTATACCTGCATGCATGAAATGCAGCGTCCCTAGAAAAAGCGACGTCAGTATGAAATAATGTACCGAATATGTAAGGTAATCAAATAACTGAAAACTGAAACTGAACTGATAATATAATAACTGAAAGTAAGTGGGAGTCAAAGATAATCTGAATATATGCTTACCTGTTGATACTAACTCAACTCTCTCAATATAGTAAGTTAAATAGTTGTCCAGCATTATAAGGATCGGTATGTATAACTGCTCTGCCGTAGTAGGCTCGCTCATAGGCACTCGACCATACTAGGCTATGTATCTCGGCCATTCTAGTCTCGCTCATAGGCGCTCAGCGATAGTAGGCTCGGTATATAACTTACCATCTGATCAGAGGTTGCCCAATAGGGGCCTATCCATCGATTATAGCTCGATGGTAATAAAAATACTATAATACTGTATATATAGATAGACCCTCTGCTCTCTTGACTGGAAGAAGACAATACTCAATTGAATATAAAGTTCCAATAAGGGAGAATAATGTAACTTATGAGACTAGGATACTGTATATAAATCCCGGAGTATGAACTTCTCTTTATGCCTCGTTATCAAACACATGTAGTTAGAGATCATGCCAAAATGAAGAAAGGGCTTAGTCTTAACACACCTGGGCCGATTCTCTTGAAAATCCCTATAACACACGTCAATTGCGACAAATCACATAATGGTGGATTGAAGTAGAAAAAAATCAGTATGATATTTTTGAGAAATATTGCACCGTAATCCCTTAGAATCTCCAATCTCATGCTTTATCGTATCATGATGTTTCAAGCAAATTGCTAGCACCTAACAAATATCACGGAGTCTCTTAAGCATAGCATCACCAAAAAAATATCTCATTAAGCTTAGCATCATACTTTAAATGAGATTAGAAGATCTCTCAAAGTTAGGAGCTCCACCTGTTAACTTGTTGAAGATTTCATATAAACTCTGTATTGAATCTCTTAATCCATCTCCCTTTAATTAATTAGGAAGATTGAATTTTTATCTTATTTAGTGAGCCCCACTTGAATGTCTCATCCTTGCCTAAAGGCCTCCAATTAGGCCACCTTACAACATAATTCAAGAATCATTATATAGGCATAGTGGGCTGCCATGTTGGGCTTCAAGAGTTATATCCAAAATGTCTTAATTAATTTTTAATTTTCTTAATTAACTTGGTAATTCCCCACTAATCCAACAATTAATCAATTACCCACATAATTAAGAATTATCTCAGGTTACTTAAAATACTACTCACAATTAACACACCTTATACACCTTACTATCATGGTCACGTGGTACCTTGTAGGGTACTAGTCCATAAATACGGGGTATTATAGCTTGGACCGTATTTTATCCCAAATTTCCAAACATCGATGAAACTCATTTTCTTCAATTTGCTTACCCTCTCTCCTTCTCGAATTTACTCATCACTTGTTTGAAATAGCATAATGCTTATAATCTCAAAATAACCTCATCACCGAACTTACGTCGATTAATTTACAACGAAACTTTAACATGCGAAAATGCGAGATGTAACATCTCATTTTCCGAGCTTCCATCAATTTACTTATGTCATACTTTCACGTACGAAAATATGGGGTGTAACATCATTCCCCCTATGGAACATTCATCCTCGAATGTTGACTGATGCACTTATCGTTTTCATAACTTATGTCTTCCGAATACTCTAGTACTCCATGACATCTAGGCAACTGTTCTGTGAATAATTCCAAAGGCTAGGGCATTCCACCTTTAGGGATCTTTCTCATATCACGACTTATAGTCGGAATCCTTCCAATCTTCTAACTGTTGCTACCTTCTCTCATGCAGCCTCTACCACTTTTTCCTTGTATGTGCGCATATGCGACTCTTCCCTCTAGCTTTTTCCTCCAGTTTTTAGCCAATATCTAGGCCTTACCTTGTAACCATATACAGAGCTTGACAAGATGTCCCTCTAGGCATCTATAGGTATACTGAAGTTCTTCGCTCGGTACTTTATTAAACTTACGAATATTGCTATACCTTACTTCATAGACCCGGTTATCCATCCATATGACTTTACCACATCTAGGTAGGTCATACTGTACTTACTGAGGCCTGCCACCAAACTTCAGGTTATTCTCGTTGCTTATCCTATATGTGTAAATCTAAGTCCTTTAATGCTTCCTCATTACTGTTCATCTTAAGAATGACGGCCTAATCTCGTCTTATACTTTATGTCTTTTGTCCATTCATTGTTGATTCACCTCAATATTGATCTACAATTTACCACTGATAACTTGAAACTTCTTACGTAATCACTATGGCTCATATTGCATCGAGGAACATCTGGAATAATTTCCATAACCGTTTTTCATAGCATCCCAATGTGATTCACCTTACGTGGGTGTTTCAATCCTGTACAATTCATGAAATCCCCTTTTTTTCAAATCATTACTCAATCGAAGGCCCAAACGTCATCCCTTATTTATCACAACTACATCCTCATTCTATTATCAGGGCAACATTCCATCTCTTCTAAATGCTACTCTACTTAGACTTCTTTGAGTTCTTTCAGGCTATACTGAGCTTTCTATAACTTAGAGAAACCATCAGCTCTTTTGTTTTTCCTAGGCTTAATTCCGATGACTTGTCCATTTCTCGTCACCTTCTTACTCACCCTTTTTTGTCCTTACTCCTGTCTTCCTAAACCTTGTTACCATACTTTAGCGTGCGACCTATACATGTCTATTTATACTACTCGCAACATCCTTTCAACTTGCTTGCACCATAGATTTCCTTGTGTTATTCTGGATCATCAAGCGAGACATCACATCGTCTCTAACTCTTCTTTACTCTCTTAATCAGGCTTCTCGATACATAGAAACCATAGGCTGGAAGGCATGCCGCCACTATCTTTCCTGGATACTGAATCCCAATGCTTCTAGCCTTGTATCCGAAGTAAGGACTATTCACAACCTTCTACACTTGAGTATCTCGTATGTTGTTCACCTTTACCTTATTTGCTTTAAAATATCACATCATGCCTTCTATCTCTTTCATAACTTCCCTTCTGCATAGGTATGATTTACATCAACAACTTGAAGCTCTATTGTAATAATTGCACCTACGGTGCATACATAATCTGGTGGGAGCTTCATACTGACTTCTTATGAGACTGGTACTCTTCTAATTGGCATTCTCGTAGAGTCGTTATATAATATGATTGTTGTACTATCTCTCTTGTACCTATGATATTAAGGGTGATCCTGCAATGTTCTCAATCACAATTTCTATAATTTTCTATGTCCAATAATCAGACTCCTGATTTACTTGGTTGATGTAACTCTTTAGTTTTCTCTTTCTTCTGATCGGCCTTTATGTAGGCTTAAGCTATCTTCCGATCTATGGCTCATGGCATTTAGTTATTGTTTTTGCCCTTCATGGACGCTATGGAATTGTAAGGCCCCGTAAACAATTTTGCAAAATAATGTTAATAATGTTTCGTGGTGCCGAATTGGTTTTACGTGTTGTGTATTATATAAAGTAAAGGAAAATATTTGGCCGAATTACGCGTTTCTGCGATTCATTATGCGACCGCTGAATCACTCTGTGGGCCAGTTTGGATGAGATTTTCGGTCGATTATGCGACCGCTTAATCATTCTGCGGTTTATTATGCGACCGCAGAACAGGTCTGCGGGCCGCATAGTGACCGCAGACACGGACAATTTTTTGGGCTGTTTGGTCACCGTTTATGCGACCAATATGCAGTCCGCATATTGGTTATGCGATCGCTGAACTTATTTCGGAGCTTTATTTTTGGGGTTTTAAACCCGACCCTATTTCGTTAAAACACACCTCATGGACCATTTTAAGCATATTTTATCATATTTCTAGAGTGAGAGAGAGAGGGTCCTAGAGGGAGAAGTGATCTTCATCAAGTTGTTCTTCAATTCTCACTTAAATCTTGAATATTATCAAGAGAGGCACCTAGGTGTTCTTCATAAGAGGTAAGATGCTATCACCCAAACTCTTAATTTCAAAATGTAACTAGAATGGGTCATTAGTAAGGTAATTCATGGGTATGGGAGTACTTACCTTGCATGCATGTATCCTTGTAGTATGTGGGATGATGTGAAATAATAATGGTAGTGAGTGGGTTGGTAAATGATGGAATCTTCCACAAAAGAGCCTTAAAATATTGATGCACACCTAGTGTTTGATTAATGCTCAAATGAGCTAAAACCGTGTTCATCTTCCTAATTTTGGTTCAATTTTATTATATTGCTAAAATAGATTGAAGTTGCTAATATTCCGAAACATCTTAGAGTTTTAAGAAGCTCAATTGAGGTATGTCGCCTAAACCCTCTTCTTCTTAGAATCGAATCCCACTGTGTTTATGTAATCAAAGTAAGTTCTTGATCATTATTGAATTGGCTTTTCCTAATGTAGTTGTGTTGGAGGGTGTTTGTTCAATGTTTATGTTAAATTCTTCATCATGTCATCTTGCCATTTGAGAATGTGTTCAAAATGTGGAATATGTGTTAGGGATGTTAAGACTTCATGTCAAGATTGAAATAAAGGTTGTTATGCCAAATTGTATAAAAAGCCTCTATGTTCCTATGAATCCCAAATAGCTCATACGTGAATTTAATTTCTTGAATGGGAAGACTTACTGATTTTGATAATGTTATTCAATGTGGGAAAAGGGGGTCTAGAACCATGAAATATGGCAAAGTGCCAAGAATGACTTTGTAATCGTAATCACTAGTGTCAATGAATCCAAAGTACATGAAAGAAGTACGATGTGAGATGATTGACTAAAAAAGGTAATCTCTCAAACGAGATGGCCTAGCAGATCGGGCCGAGATCGTACTCCATGAAAGAACACGATGATATTATGAATGAAATTTTGGTTATGTCTCCAATGTGATGGCCTAGCCGATCAGGCCGAGATCGGACTCCATTTAAGAATACGGTGGTATTATGAATGAAATTGGTGTAATATCTCCAACGATATGGCCTAGCCGATCGGGCCGAGATCGGACTCTGTGTAAGAATACGATGGTATTGTGAATGGAATTGTGGTAACGTCTCCGATGAGGCGCCCTAGCCGATCGGGCTGAGATTGGACTCCGTGTAAGAGCACGGAGGTATTGTGAATCGTGGTACATCGGTACTAAAGGTCACCCAACCTAGTAATATGGAAGTTGTCTTGAAAATGTATATGATCCTTAACTTGTTGTTTTATTATTTATTTGAAGCCCTTATTGAATTCTTGACTATTCCTCTTGTTTGATTATTCATTCTATTGAGTTGGTGTTTAGCTATACATACTAGTGCTATTCGACGGTACTAATGCCCCTTTTGTCGGGGGCGCTGCATCTTTAAATAGATGTAGGTGGTTAAATAGTAGACAGTGCGGATCTCAGATAGTGCTGGATCCTCTTCTCAGCAGAATTTGTGAGCCCCATTTCATTCCGGGCCCATGTATTGTACCTTTTGTTTATATTATGGTCACATTTTGAGCTATAGCCGGGGCCTTGTTGCCGACACCATCTTTACTCTCTTTTGTATCTTTAGAGGCTCCGTTGACACTATGTGGGTTGCATAAGGGTGTTGGGAATGTTAAACAAGTTATGTTGTGTTGATCACTTGTTCCACTTGAACTTTAAGAAATGTTTATTTTGGGGCTTAAAAGCGCAATGATTGATGAAATAATTTAGGGTTGTATGAATGAGATTCCCATTGTATAATTAATGAAACCACGTCTCTTCTTGATCATGGGCTAATTAGGTAGAAAGTATCTAACAGACTTGCTCGACCGGGTTCACTCGGTTTAGCGTCGGTCGCGCTTCCCGATGATGGGCCATGATAAACTTGGTATCAGAGCCTAAAGTTTTAAAGTGTCCTAGGATGTCTCAAAGTTGTGCCTGGTAGAGTCCTTCTTATCGGTATGTTTTCAACCATATCTATAAGTTGGAGGCTACTTGGACATTTAGGAACAATACCCTTCTTTGATATTCTGGATCGTGCGATGAAACTAGTTGTGCAACTGTTCCTCCTCTAACTCGTGCATTCATTAACTTTCAGTACATGGCACCTAAGAAGAGAGCAAGAATTGGCCAAGGAGCCAACGCCGCCCTATGAGTGGCAGTTGACCCTTTATTTGATGATGCGGGTGAACACCCGAGGGGTGAGGATAATCCCCCGACTGCTACACTACCTGATTCCACTACACCGGCCCAGGCCACACCAGTTCCTACACCTACTGAGGGTGCGACGGTTCCTCCACCTGGCATTCCGATTCCACCTCCAGCCTCAGCTTCCGGCTCTGGTATTTCTGATGGGGATCTTAGGGGAGCTATTCAGATACTGACTTAGATTGTAGCTACTCAGGCCCAAAGGTCGAATGTTGCACCCACATCTTCTAGCCAGTAAGGGGATTCTACTAGTTCTTGGGTGAACAGATTTATCAGTAGGACCCACAGGACTTAATTGATGAGATGCATAAGACTCTCCAAGTTATGTGCGGACGGAGGGAGTTGAGTTGGCTACCGACCGCCTGAAAGGGAGTGGGGTTGAGCTGTGGGAGGACTCTCGGGAGGAGGGGAGCCCTCCAGCGAGATGGAGTGAATTTGTAGATGCCTTTATAGACCATTTCTTGCCTGCCGAGACTTAGGCATCCCGTGCGGTAGATTTTGAGAATATTAAACAAGGGAGTAGGAATGTGTGGGAGTATCACATGGAGTTCGCGCGCCTGTGAAAATATGCCATTCTCATGTTGCCTACTATGGAGGCTAGAGTGCGCCGGTTTGTGCAGATCCTTAGCCCCTTGATTATTAATGAGGTCGCTACAGCTGCCTTGAATTCAGACATGAACTATGGGAAAATGGTAGCATTTTCACAAGCTACAGAGGACCGCTTTGAAGAACAGAAGGGAGCGAGAGGGTACCAGCAAGGCCTGATCCGCGGGCAACATTGGGGAATCATTTGGTGGTGGAAGATCAGCTTACAGGGGAGGGTCATCAGGGCCAACCCAGTCTCATGCTCAGTCTTCAGCCAGAGTACCACCAGTGGGGCACAGTCAGAAGGGGAGTCGCTTCAGGTCGAATCAGGACAGCAGGGGACAACACCATTAGGACCGATCAGGAGGGAGATTCCCGCAGTAGTAAAAGCACCCATGCCCCAGGTGTGGGAGGATGCACTCATGGATTTGCTACATGGACTTACCTATATGTTACGGGTGTGGATTGAGGGGTCATATTCAGAGGGAGTGCCATTCATCCTGCCAGGGTACGGGCAGGGGCACAACACAACCATTCAGTTTCTGCAGCTGCTATATCTTCAGCAGCCCCTCTATCTAGAGGCACTCTGGTACCAGCGGGGCATGGTGCAGCTAGGGGAGGTGCGCAGAGTTCAGGAGGACTCAGTTATTTCTATGCTATGAGCGGTCACCAGAATGTAGAGGCTTCTCCAGATGTTGTCACAGGTATATTGACTGTCCAAACTCATGATGTCTATGCTCTTATTGTTCCCGGTTCCACCTTGTCCTATGTTACCCCTATTGTTACTATGGAATTTGGTATAGAACTGTAATATCTTCCTAAGCCGTTCTTTGTATCTACTCTGGTTGGCGAGTCTATTGTGGGCGCATGAGTTTATAGGGGTTGTGTTGTCACAGTGCGCGGTCGGGACACCGTGGCCGATCTCATTGAATTGGTGATGGTTGATTTTGATGTAAATATTGGAATGGATTGGCTTTATTAATGTTTTTTCTAAGCTCGACTGCCGAACTAGAACTGTGAGGTTTGAATTTCCAAGTGAGCCGATTGTTGATTGGAAGGGGGATAATATTGTGCCAAAGGGTAGGTTTATTTCTTAACTTAAGGCCACGAAAATTATTAACAAGGGGTGTATGTATAATTTTGTCCGGGTTACGTACACCACTGCTGAGGCACCTACGCTCGAATCTGTGACAGTTGTGAATGAATTTCCGGAGGTCTTTCCTGATGAGCTCCCTGGGATTTCGCAAGACAGGGAGATTGATTTTGGGATTGATGTGGTCCCAGGCACGCAGCCTATATCTATTCTGCCCTGCAGAATGGAACTAGCAGAATTGAAGGAACTAAAGGAACTATTGAAGGATTTGTTAGAGAAGGGTTTCATCCGACAAAGTTTGTCGCCTTGGGGTGCACCGGTTCACTTTGTGAGGAAGAAAGATGGATCACTGAGGATGTGTATTGACTGCCGGCAACTCAACAAAGTCACAATCAAAAATAAATACCCACTACCAAGAATAGATGGATTTTTTGATCAGTTATAGGGTGCTAGATACATTAAAAAATTGATTTACGATCCGGGTATCAGCAACTAAGGATCATGGAGCAGGATATTCCGAAAACAGCTTTTAGGACCCGGTATAAGCATTTTGAATTTCTGGTGATGTTTTTTGGGCTAACAAATGCCCCAGCGGCTTTCATAGATCTTATGAATCGGGTTTTCAAGCCTTTCCTCGACTCTTTTGTGATAGTGTTTATTGACGGTATTCTTGTGTATTCACGAGGTCGGGAGGACTATGCCGATTATCTCAGGGCAGTGTTGTAGACTCTTCATCAGCACCAATTGTATGCAAAAATTTTAAAGTATGAATTTTTGCTCGAATCTGTCACATTCTTGTGTCATGTTGTCTCTAGAGAGGGAATCAAGGTTGATCACTTATTCCACTTGAACTTTAAGAAATGTTTATTTTGGGGCTTAAAAGCCCAATGATTGATGAAATAATTTAGGGTTGTATGAATGAGATTCCCACAGTATAATTAATGAAACCACGTCTCTTCTTGATCATGGGTTAATTGGGTAGAAAGTATCTAACAGGCTTGATTGACCGGGTTCACTCGGTTCAGCGCCGGCCGCGCTTCCCGAGGATGGGGAGTGACAAACTTGGTATCAGAGCCTATGGTTTTAAAGTGTCCTACGATGTCTCGGAGCCGTGTCTGGTAGAGTCCTTCTTATCGGTGTGTTGTCGACCACATCTATAAGTTGGAGGCTACTTGGACATTTAGGAACAATACCCTTCTTTGATATTCTGGATCGTGCGATGAAACTAGTTGTGCAACTGTTCCTTCTTCTAACTCGTGCATTCCTTTAACTTTCAGTATATGGCACCTAAGAAGAGATCAAGAATTGGCCAAGGAGCCAACACTGCCTTAGGAATGGCAGTTGACCCTTTATTTGATGATGCAGGTGAACACCCGAGGGGTGAGGATAATCCCCCGACTACTACACTACCTGATTCCACTACACCGGGCCAGGCCACACCAGTTCCTACACCTACTGAGGGTGCGACGGTTCCTCCACCTGGCATTCTGATTCCATCTCCGGCCTCAGCTTTCGGATCTGGTATTTTTGATAGGGATCTTAGGGGAGCTATTCAGATGTTGACTCGGATTGTGGCTTCTTAGGCCCAAAGGTCAAATGTTGCACCCACATCTTCTAGCCATTAAGGGGATACTACTAGTTCTAGGGTGAACAAAATTTTGAGTAGGACCCGCAGGACTTCATTGATGAGATGCATAAGACTCTCCAGGTTATGTGTGCTACTGAGATGGAGAGAGTTGAGTTGGCCGCCGACTGCCTGAAAGGGAGTGGAGTTGAGCTGTGGGAGGACTCTCGAGAAGAAGGGAGCCCTCCAGCGAGTTGGAGTAAGTATGTGGATGCCCTTATAGACCATTTCTTGCCTACCGAGACTAGGGTAGCCCATGCCGCAGAGTTTGAGAATCTTAAACAAGGGAGTAAGAATGGTGGGAGTATCGCATGGAGTTCGCGCGCCTGTCAAAATATGCCATTCTCCTGTTGCCTACTATGGAGGCTAGAGTGCGCCGGTTTGTGCAGGGCCTTAGCCCATTAATTACCAATGAGGCCGCTACAGCTTCCTTGAATTAAGACATGAACTATGGGAAAATTGCAGCATCTGCTCAAACTACAGAGGATCACAAATTGAAGAACAAAAGGGAGCGAGAGGGTACCAGCAAGGCCTGATCCGCGGACAACTTTGGGGAGTCATTTGGTGGGGGAAGATCAGCTTTCAGGGAAGGTTCATCAGGGCCAAACTAGTCCCATGCTCAGTTGTCAGCCAGTGCACCACCAGTGGGGCACAGTCAGCAATAGGGGAGTCACTTCGGGTAGAATCAGTGCAGCAGGGGACCACACCATCAGGGCCGATCGGGAGGGAGATTCCCATAGCAGCAGAGGCCCCCATGCCCCTGGTGTGGGAGGATGCACTCGTGGATTTGCTACATGGACTTACCTATATGTTACGGGTGTGGATTGAGGGGTCATATTCAGAGAGAGTGTAGTTCATCTCACCAGGGTACTGGCAGGGGGACAGCATAGCCATCTAGTTCTGCAGCTGCTATATCTTCAGCACCCCCTCCAGCTTAGGCACTCCTCTACAAGCAAGGCGTGTGTAGCTAGGGGTGGTGCGTAGAGTTCAGGACTCGGTTGTTTCTATGCTATGAGCGGTCGCCAGAATGTAGAGGCTTCTCCAGATGTTGTCACAAGTATATTGACTATCCAAACTCATGATGTATATGCTCTTAATGATCCCGGTTCCACCTTGTCCTATGTTACCCCCTTTGTTAATATAGAATTTGGAATAGAACCGGAACAGCTTCCTGAGCCGTTCTTTGTATCTACTCTTGTTGACAAGTCTATTGTTGGCGCACGAGTTTATAGGGGTTGTGTTGTCACGGTGGGCGGTCGGGACACCGTGGCCGATCTCATTGAATTGGTGATGATTGATTTTGATGTAATTATGTCAATGGATTGTCTTTATTCATGTTTTGCTAAGCTCGACTGCCAAACTAGAACTGTGAGGTTTGAATTTCCAAGTAAGCCAGTTTTGAGTGGAAGGGGGATAATATGGTGCCAAAGGGTAGGTTTATTTCTTAACTTATGGCCACGAAAATGATTAACAAGGGGTTAATCTATCATTTGGTTTGGTTTACGGACACCAATGCTGAGGCACCTACACTTAAATCTGTGCCAGTTGTGAATGAATTTCTAGAGGTCTTTCTTGATGAGCTCCCTGAGATTCTGTCAGATAGGGAAATTGATTTTGGGATTGATGTGGTGCCAGGCGTGTAGCCTATATCTATTCCGCCCTACAGAATGGCTCCAGCAGAATTGAAGGAACTAAAGGAACAATTGAAGGATTTGTTAGAATGACTTTGTTATCGTAATCACTAGTGTCAATGAATCCAAAGTACATGAAAGAACTACGATGTGAGATGATTGACTAAAAAAGGTAATCTCTCAAACGAGATGGCCTAGCAGATCGGGCCGAGATCATACTCCGTGCAAGAACACGATGATATTATGAATGAAATTTTTGTAATGTGTCCAACGTGATGGCCTAGCCGATCGGGCCGAGATCAGACTCCATTTAAGAACACGGTGGTATTATGAATGAAATTGGTGTAATGTCTCCAGCGATATGGCCTAGCCGATCGGGCCGAGATCGGACTCCGTGTAAGAATACAGTGGTATTGTGAATGGAATTGTGGTAACGTCTCCGATGAGGCGCCCTAGCCGATCGGGCTGAGATTGGACTTTGTGTAAGAGCACGGAGGTATTGTGAATCGTGGTATATCGGTATTAAAGGTCACCCAACCTAGTAATATGGAAATTGTCTTGAAAATGTATATGATCCTTAACTTGTTGTTTTATTATTTATTTGAAGCCCTTATTGAATTCTTGATTGTTACTCTTGTATTATTATTCATTCTATTGAGTTGGTGTTTAGCTATACATACTAGTGCTATTCGGCGGTACTAACGCCCCTTTTGTTGGGTGCGCTGAATCTTTAAATGGATGTATGTGGTTACATAGCAGACAGTGCGGATCTCAGATAGTGCTGCATCCTCTTCTCAGCGGAATTTGTGAGCCTCATTTCATTCCGTGCTCATGTATTTTACCTTTTGTTTATATTATGGTCACGTTTTGAGCTATAGCCGGGGCCTTGTTGCCGGCACCATCTTTACTCTCTTTTGTATGTTTAGAGGCTACATGGACCCTATGTGGGTTGTATAACGGTGTTGGGAATGTTAAACAAGTCATGTTGTATTGATCACTTATTCCACTTGAACTTTAAGAAATGTGTATTTTGGGGCTTAAAAGCGCTATGATTGATGAAATGATTTAGGCTTGTATGAATGAGATTCCCACTGTATAATTAATGAAACCACGTCTCTTCTTGGTCATGGGTTAATTGGGTAGAAAGTATCTAATAGGCTTGCTCGACCAGGCTCACTCGGTTGAGCGCCGGTCGCACTTCCCAAGGATGGGGCATGACAAGAATATCCATGATACAATCTTCTAACAATTTCATCCTTTATCTATGACTTGGACTCAATTCTTTCTTTTAACTTATACCGGAGTCTTCTCTGATTGTATGATTGTCAACATATACGCTGCATGGATAATACTCCGAACTCCTAAGTGCGTTCATAACGTAACTAACTATGGATCATTGATCGAATAGTTCCTTTCATTCCATCTCAGCTTTCCTTAAATGTAGGTAATAACTTTTCCTGGTCTTTTTGCCCCATTGCTGCATGCATACTTAGCTTATCTTAGTTTCTATGCATGCCAGAATATTTGTACAACTCATGTGGTCTCGTATATTATTTCTGATTTTTACTCCTCATTCATTTGCCACGGTAGATGCAACTTTCTTTTTAAGTGCATACAATTTTGTATGGAGACTGCTTTTACATGACCATTTCTCCTTCAAGTTACGATGTTTAGGTTGTAGCCTTCTTCCTCATTTCCTCAGCTAGTTTTTCATTGTAGTACTTAGGGAGGACCCTCTGACTCTTGTAAAGTTGCGAGCTTGTTAGATTGTATACCCGAAGAAGTTTTCAATGTTCTTACTCACCTATAATTATCCTTAGTTACTTATCTCCATGCTCATGTGCTTGTATAGTTGCTTCTGAACTGAAGTTTTGACTGTCTTCCCCGTGAGACTCTCTTTTATTTCTGTAACATTCATACGGTACCTTTAACTACCCCAACTCCAATCTGAATATTTCTCAAGGATCACGATGTCATACCTGCGAGACTGAATTCCCCATGTTGGGTTCACTATGTTTATCTTACATGATCTGTTGATTTGTTTGTATCCTCTTGTCTACCCATACCTAGGCTCTTCTTGATTCAACTGCTAACTATTCGTTGGCCCGTCCTCATATCAATATTCCGTAATCTTTCTTGGGTTATTTATTTTGTCCTATCTTACGTCTCACAGTAGCTCCTTATCTATCAATAACATCCCGGTCAGGAACCCTTACTTCCTCTCCTTGACGTCGTATTTGCATAATGTTCTGGAATCGTAGCATATCAGTAGGATTTGAGTAAGTGAAATCTCATCCCTTTCTCATTTTTTATTGCATTCTTACTTTATCATTACATAGTTAGTAGAACCACTTAATTCTGACTTAAATGCTACACCACCCCATATTCCCCCCTCTAGGGGAGTACTAAGATTTAGTGCTACAACGATCTACCTATAGATGTTTTAGCTCTTCATCTTTGGCGTCTTTTCATATCATCGATGACCCTTACTCGCCTCGCGGTAATCGTTCTATACCAAGGATAACAAATTTCCTTACTCACGAAGGTGACACTTAGTATAACTGGCACATACAGTCCCTTAAGCATAATTTTGTTCATATTGCTTGCTTTAGGGAAGCGTCTTCTTGAATGACCTATAAAGGTTATTCTTCTGTTGTCCATTCTATTATCGCCGGAATGAAATCTGAAATTCTCATAATGCCGGCCATTATCAAATCACTCAGTCCCTAATTCATGTTTAGTTTATCTTGTTCACCAGTCCATACTGATTTCGATTACTCTGGGGTCTAACTTTTCCTTCTGGTAATCACGTTGGGCTGACGATCTTATTTCTCAAAATGAGGATATAACTGTATGGTCTATACTCTTTTGTGGTCTCAAGGCCTATCACCTCTCATATTCTCCTTCACTTGACTGTAGACTCTGTGACATTGTCATTTTTTTGGATCTACCATTGTCATCGATGTATCACATCTTACACATAACGCTTCATTAACTCTCTTCTTATTTCCCTGCTAACATTTGTGTCTATCACTTTATTCTAAAAACTCCAACAAGATATTCTTTTACTTTTAGTTCCCTTTGCTCCATCCACTGGCTCTTCGGGTTGCCCAACATTCTCCCTCTACTAGGGACGGGAGCTACACTAAGGAAATATTTATCCCTTCCAGGCTTCCAAGGCCTATCTTTGTAGTACTCATATCTAGTTGTACTATTCTAGAGTGTACCATCTGGGTGTCTCACAAGGAGATCTTTTAGCACATTTGCAGTATCCTTCGGAAATGTCAACTAACGCAAGCAATCCATCCATCATTTTGGGTCACTCTAACCCCAGTAGGGTCCTGAAATCCTGTTCTTCTATTAAACCATATCTGTTAGCTCCCATAGGGCATAACTGAGATAGGTGTAGCCTATTATACATACCTCTGTTACTATTGAAGGTAACTCACAATGCTTATATTTTTCTGCCTGAGTTGAAATTATCGATAATCTTCATTAACTGGGTACCTCGTAATTTTCTCATCTTGCTCCTTTTATTTGTTGAAGCTTGTACCTACCTTCTGAATATCTCATTGTCTTTTACCATAGGGGTAGATAGATATTCTTGCCTTAGGGCTCCTTATCGAGAGGATTACATGTCTTAGTACACACATGATCTACTGAAGACCTTATATTTACTCATCATAAGCATCATGCAAAATCGAGTTTCTATGACTCAACTCTTCCACAGTTATATCTCTTACCAACCGTCTTCCCGGATGTAGGTATCGTCTTATTACGAATAAAATAGAATTTAGGAGTCTGAATTCTTACAAGTGAGCTCTACCATACGATCTAGAGTAAGGAAAAAGAGTGACAGTCCTAAATGCCTCGTAGCCTCCTACTTATAAGTGTGGTGCACAACACACCCATAAACAAGACTTTACTAGACACGGCTTGTAGACTCCCTAGGACAGAACTGCTCTGATACCACTTTTGTCACGACCCAAACCAAAGGGCCGCGACGGGCACCCGGCATCTTACTCAACCGAGTACCAACGTAACATATCTTTCTTATCGTACTATCATTGGTAACTGGGACAACATGGCCATAACTTTTAATGTATAACTATAAGTGGGAAAGTACTGTATCAGTGAACCATCTTTCTTAAAACATGAATACATATGGGCCGTCAAGGCCTCTGACATACTGTACAAAATGAAACTCTGCCCATAAAGCCTCTAAGAGTATTATACGTCAAATGGGATAGGGTTCCGGCCTACCCATAAGTCTGTAGCAAAATCCTGACATGATGACTCATAGACTCGCCTGCACTCCGAATTAGGTAGAGTCTTACCGATACTTCGCTGAATGCTAACCTCTTCTACTATGAGGGCTCGTCAAGCTGATTTTCTATACATGCATGCATGAAATGCAGCATCCCCGGAAAAAGGGGCGTCAGTACGAAATGATGTACCGAGTATGTAAGACAATCAAATAACTGAAAGCTGAAACTGAACTGATAATATAAAAACTGAAAGTAAGTAGGAGTCAAAGATAATCAGAAGATATTCTTACCTGTTGTACTGACTCAACTCTCTTAATATAGTAAGTTAAATAGTTTTCCAGCATTATAAGGATCGGTATGTATAACTGCTCTGCCATAGAAGGCTCGCTCATAGGCGCTTGGCCATACTTGGCTCTGTATCTCGGCCATTCTAGCCTTGCTCATAGGCGCTCGGCCACAGTAGGCTCGGTATATAACTTACCATCTTATCAGAGGTTGCCCAATAGGGGCCTGCCCATCGATTATAGCTCGATAGTGGTGAAAATACTATAATAATGTGTATATATATTGACCCTCTGCTCTCTTGACTGGAAGAAGACGATACTCAATTGAATATAAAGTCCCGATAAGGGAGAATATCATAACTTATGAGACTAGAATAATGTATATAAATTTGGGAGTATGAACTTCTCTTTATGCCTCATAATCAAACACATGTAGTTACGAGATCATGCCAAAATGAAGGAATGGCTTAGTCTTAACATACCTGAGTCGATTCTCTTGAAGATCCCTATAACACACGTCAATTGTGACAAATCACATAACGGCGGAACAAAGTAGAGAGAAATCCGTATGATATTCTTGAGAAAGATTGCACCGCAATCCCTTAGAATCGCCAATCTCACGCTTTATCGTATCATGAAGTTTCAAGAAAATTGCTATCACCAAACAAATATAAACTCTTTGTTGAATCTCTCAATCCATCTCCTTTTAATGAATTAGGAAGATTGAATTTTTATCTTATTGAGTGGGCCCCAATTGAATGACTCATCCTTGCCTAAAGGCCTCTAATTAGTCCACCTTCCCACATAATTCAAGAGTCATTATATAGGCATAGTGGGCTGCCACATTAGGCTTCAAGAATTTTATCCAAAATATCTTAATTAATTACCAATTTTTTTAATTAACTTGGTATTTCCCCACTAATCCAATAATTAACCAATTATCCACATAATTAAGAATTATCTCAAATTACTTAAAATACTACTCACTTTTAACACACCTTATACACCTTACTATCATGGTCATGTGGTACCTTGTAGGGTACTAGTCCATAAAATATCATGAACCATCCGATCGGCGTAACTCTTTTGTCTAGACTGTGTCGTGCGAAGTCGATCCGGAATCAACTTGACCTTTTCCAAGGCATGCTTAACCAGATCCGTGCCAAATAACCTAGCTTCCCCCGGCTCAAACCATCCAACTGGAGATCGATGCATGCACAATGGTTGCCAACTATAAATCATGAATAGGGTAGTTTTTCTCATGGGGATTCAACTGGCATGAAGCATAAACAATGACCCTGCCCTCCTGCATCAAAAAACACCCAATACCAATCCGAGAAGCATCACAATCTACCGTATATGAACCTGATGCTAAAGATAAAACTAGAACTGGAGTTGTGGTCAAGGCAGTCTTGAGCTTCTGAAAGCTCTCCTCACACTCCACAGACCACCTGAATGAGGCACCCTCCTGGGTCAATCTAGTCAAAGGTCTAGCACTGGACGAGAAATCCTCCACAAAACGACGATAATACGAGGCCAAGCGAAGAAAACTCCGAATCTCAGTAGCTGAAGACAGTCTAGGCCAACTCTGCACCGCCTCAATCTTCTTCTGACCTACTTTGATCCCCTCACCGGATACCACATGCCCCAAGAATGCCAAAGTATTAAGCCAGAACTCACACTTGGAGAATTTAGCATAAAGCTTCTTTTCCCTCAACGTTTGTAGTACAATCCTCAGATGTTGCGCATGCTCCTCCTAGCTACGTGAGTACACCAGGATATCATCAATATATACTATGACAAAAGAATCAAGATATGGCTGGAATACATAGTTCACCAGATGCATAAATGTTGCTCGGGCATTGGTCAGCCCGAAAGACATCATAAGGAACGCATAGTGATGATAGCGAGTCCAGAATGCCGTCTTCAGGATATCAGAATCCTGAATCGTAAACTGGTGGTACCCAAGCCTCAAATCAATCTTCGAGAACACTCTCGCACCCTGTAGCCGGTCAAATAAGTCATCAATGCGTGACAGCGGGTACTTGTTCTTTATTTTAGCTTTGTTCAACTGCCTATAATTAATGCACATTCGTGTAGTACCATCCTTTTTATTCACAGAAATAATCGGTGAATCCAAGGCGATACACTAGGCTTGATGAATCCCTTATGAAGAAGCTATTGAAGTTGTTCTTTCAAATCCTTCAACTCTGCTGGTGCGATGCGATAAAGAGGAAAAGAAATGGGCTGAATGCCCGGCACCAAGTCAATACCAAAATCAATGTCCCTGTCGGGTGGCATGCCCGACAGGTTTGCAGGAAACACATCCGGAAAGTCTCTCACTACCGGAACAGACTCAATAGTAGGAGTATCAGCACCAGTATCCCTCATAAAGGCCAAATATGCCAGACAACCCTTCACACCCATCCGTTGGGGCTTCAAATATGAAATCACCCTACTAGGAACATAGTCTAGAGAACCTCTCCACTCTATCCTAGGCAACCCCGTCATCACCAACCTCACGGTATTAGAGTGACTATCCAGAATAACATGACGTGGGGACAACCAATCCATGACTAGAATCATGTCAAAATCAACCATACTAAACAGTAAAAGATCAAATCATATCTCAAATCCCCCAATGGTCACCACACATGACCGATACACACAATCCACAATAATAGAATCACCCACCGGCATAAATACATGAACAGGCATAACTAAGGAATCACGGGGCATATCCAAATAACGAGCAAAATACGATGACACATATGAATAAGTGGAACCAGGGTCAAATAACATGGAAGCATCCATATGGCACACTGAAATAATACATGTGATCACTATGTCTGAAGAAACAGCCTCTGGTCTAGTGGGAAAAGCATAACATCGAGCCTGACCACCACCTGATCGATCACCCCCTCAAAGGCCACCTCTAGTTGCCTGAGTCCCACCTCTAGTTGGCTGAGAAGGTAGTGAAGTAACTGGTCTAGAAGTCATAGCCTGAACCCTCTACTGAGTTGGACCTCCCATAAGACGAGGACAATATCTCCTCATATTCCCCAACCCTCCACACTCGGAGAAACTCCGATCCGTCAATGGTGGCAAGGATCTAATCGGACCCCGAGTAACATAATAACCACTAAAAACACCTGGTACAGATAAACCCTGAACTGATAGAGCGCGGGATGAACTCTAAGCTAGGAGGGCACTAAAAGACTACTGACCCAAACGAGAAATATATCAACCATGGCTAGCAGATGTGCCATAATGAACCGGATGAGCCATCTAATCGGGACTATAAGGACGACCCATGTTGTGGTGGGACAGTCCTCCAGATAAGGCACTACTGAAGCCACTCGAGCCACGAGGCCTCTTGGCCTCTCTCTCCTCATGCTCCTGACTGCGAACCTGCTCTAGGTATCTAGCAATATCAACCACCTCATAAAACCTCGGACTCGATGAAATCTAACGAGTCATGATGAAACACAATCTAATAATTGAGGCCATCAATGAACCTCCTAATATTCTCCCTCTCAATGGGAACCAACCATACCGCATGACGAGTTAACTCTGAAAATCTCATCTCATATAGGGGCACTGACATAACCTCCTAGCGTAGCCGCTCAAACTGCCTACGCAGCTCCTTCCTGCGAGTATATGGAACAAACTTCTTTAAGAAGAGAACTAAGAACTCATGACACATAAGTGGTGCAGTGTCAGCTGACCTGCTCAACTCATAGGCCTCCCACCATCTGTATGATGCTCCCGTCAGTTGAAAGGTAGTAAATGAAACCCTACTAGTCTCCAAAATACCTATTATGTGGAGGATCGGCTGACACATGTCTATGATATCCTAATAATACTCTCACCTGGTCCTACTGAACTCTGGAGAATTAAGCCTCCCAAACCGCTCTAGTCTCTTCTGCTCCTTATCTGTTTTAGGTGGGCTAACCTGGGCCTGACCAGCTACAACTGACTGGCTGGTAGTACCCCAGTGTCTGGAGTCCCTTATTTACCTGCTCTAGAGTATGGGCGGCAGGAGTCTGAGCACTTCCCCCGGCCTGAGAAGTGGGTGGTGCTTTAAGAAACTCATCACACCCTTCATGGGAGACACTGTGAGCAACAACTTCTCTCTCACAAAATATGCAACATCACGAACCTTCCGATCGGCGTAACTCTTCTGTCTAAACTGTGTTGTGCGAAGTCGATCCTGAATTAACTTGACCTTTTCCAAGGCATGCTTAACCAGATCCGTGCCCAACAACCTAGCTTCCCCCGGCTCAAACCATCCAACTGGAGATCAATGCATGAACAATGTTTGCCAACTATAAATCATGAATGGGGTAGTTTTTCTCATGGGGCTTCAATTGGCATGAAGCATAAACAATGACCCTACCCTCCTGCATCAAAAAACACCCAATACCAATCTGAGAAGCATCACAATCCACCGTGTATGAACCCGATGTTGATGATAAAACTAGAACTGGAGTTGTGGTCAAGGCAGTCTTAAGCTTCTGAAAGCTCTCCTCACACTCCACAGACCACCTGAATGAGGCACCATTCTGGGTCAATCTAGTCAAAGGTGTAGCACTGGACGAGAAACCCTCCACAAAATGGCGATAATACCCGGCCAAGCAAAGAAAACTCCAAATCTTAGTAGCTGAAGACAGTCTGGGCCAACTCTACAACACCTCAATCTTCTTCTGACCTACTTTGATCCCCTCACTGGACGCCACGTGCCCCAAGAATGCCAGAGTATCAAGCCAAAACTCACACTTGGAGAATTTAGCATAAAGCTTCTTGTCCCTCAATGTCTGTAGTACAATCCTCAGATGTTGCACATGCTCCTCCTTGCTACGTGAGTACACCAGGATATCATCGATATATACTATGACAAAAGAATCAAAATATGTCTGGAATACATAGTTCATCAGATGCATAAATGTTGCTCAGGCATTGGTCAGCCCAGAATTCTGAATTGTAAACTAGTGGTACCCAGGCCTCAAATCAATCTTTGAGAACACTCTCGCACCCTATATCTAGTCAAATAAGTCATCAATACGTGACAACGGGTACTTGTACTTAATTGTAGCTTTGTTCAACTGCCTATAATCAATGCACATTCTTGTAGTACCATCCTTTTTTTTCTCAAACATAATCGGTGCATCCCAAGGTGACACACTAGGCCTGATGAATCCCTTATCAAGAAGCTCCTGAAGTTGTTCTTTCAAATCCTTCAACTGTGCTGGTGCCATACGATACAGAGGAAAAGAAATGGGCTGAGTGCCCGGCACCAAGTCAATACCAAAATCAATGTCCCTGTCGGGTAGCATGCCAGACAGATTTGCAGGAAACACATCTGAAAAATTTCTCCCTACCGGAACAGATGCAATAATAGGAGTATCAGCACCAGCATCCCTCATAAAGGCCAAACATGTCAGACAACCCTTCACACCCATCCGTTGGGGCTTCAAATATGAAATCACTCTACTAGGAACATAGTATAGAGAACCTCTCCACTCTATCCTAGGCAACCCCGACATCACCAATGTCACGGTCTTAGAGTGACAATCCAGAATAACATGATATGGGGACAACCAATACATGCCTAGAATCATGTCAAATTCAACCATACAAAGCAGTAAAAGATCAAATCACATCTCAAATCCCCCAACGGTCACCACATATGACCGATACACACGGTCTACAATAATAAAATCACCCACCGGCGTAAATACATGAACATGCATAACTAAGAAATCACGGGGCATATCCAAATAACGAGCAAAATACGATGACACATATAAATAAGTGGAACCAGGGTCAAATAATATGGAAGCATCCCTGTGGCACACTGAAATAATACATGTGATCACTGTGTCTGAAGAAATAGCCTCTGGCCTGGCGGGAAAAGCATAACATCAAGTCTAACCACCACCTGATCGACCTCCCCCTCTAGGGCCACCTCTAGTTGCCTGAGTCCCACCGCAAGGTGGCTGAGAAGGTGGTGAAGTAACTAGTGCAGAAGTAATAGCCTGACCCCTCTACTGAACTGGACCTCCCATAATATGAGGACAATACCTCCTCACATGCCCCAACTCTCCATACTCGAAGCAACTCCCATCCGTCAATGGCAGTAGGGACTGAATCGGACCTCGAGAACCCTAATAACCACTAGAAGGAACTGGTACGGATGAACCCTAAACTGATGGAGCATGTGATAGAACTGTGCACTGGTAGTACACTAAATGAAGAATGGCCTGATCGAGCAGTGTAAGAACCATGGCTAACTGATGCACCACGATGAGCTGGACGAGTCATCTGAGCGGGCCTATAAGGATGACCCCTGTTGTGGTAGGATTGTCCCCCAGAAGGAACACCACTAGATCCACTCGAGCCACGAGGCCTCTTTGCCTCCCTCTCCTCATAATCCTAACTGCGAACCTGCTCTAGGTATCTAGCAATATCAACCACCTCGTAAAATCTCGCACCTGATGCAATCTACCGAGTCATGATGAAACACATTCCATTGTTGAGGCCATCAATAAACCTCTTAATCTTCTCCTCTCAATGGGAACCAACCATGCCGCAAGACGAGTTAACTCTGAAAATCTCATCTCATACAGGGTCATTGACATAACCTCCTAGCGTAGCCGCTCAAAGTGCATACGCAGCTCCTTCCTGCAAGTATATGGAACAAACTTCTCTAAGAAGAGAATTGAGAATTCATGACACATAAGTGGTGCAGCACCGGCTGACCTGCTCAACTCATAGGCCTCCCACAATCAGTATGATGCTCCCGTCTGCTGAAAGGTAGTAAATAAAATCCTACTAGTCTCTAAAATGCCCATTTTGCGGAGGATCGACTGACACCTGTCTATGAAATTCTAATCATACTCTCACATGGCCCCACTGAACTCTGGAGACTTAAGCCTCCCAAACCGCTTTAGTCTCTTCTAGTCCTCATCTCTCATAGGTGGGCCAACCTGGGCCCGACCAGCTGCAACCGACTGGATGGTAGTACCCCAGTGTCTAGAGTTCCTTAGCTACCTTCTATGGAGTATGGGCGGCATGAGTCTGAGCACCTCCCCCGACATGAGAAGTGGGTGGTGCTGTCGGAACAAAAATCGCCCGAGCAAGGCTAGTGCATACCGTCAAAATTTGGCCAAAGTCTCATAATGGCCTGGAATCACAATGGGCATAGCTGGTGCCTGAGTTGATCCTACGGGCTCAATAACATCTGGTACCTGCTCCTCGGCTATAACAACTAGTGGTTCCACAGGTGCTGCTCTAGCTGTGAAACGAGTCGCACCTCGGCCTCTAACGCGGCCCTAGCTGGTGGTACTGGTTGCCATCCGCCTGATCCAGTAGCACGCATCCTTAACATCTGTGTGAGAATAGAATAATAGAAGTTTAGTTTCAGAATCAAAAAATATGCACGACAAGTGCACAAGAAAGTGAAGTTTCCTAATGGTTCGGCAACCTCTCGAAGATAAGTACAGTGTAAGGCCCCGTACCTAAGACCAGGGATTTGTGGTTCCAAAGTTGACTTATGCGGTCCATTATGCGGCCGCATATTCATTTTGTAAGCCGCACAACCCATCACAGATTAAACATGAAATTTTTCAGAGGGGATTTTTGCGACGCATTATTCGACCGCAGAAAAGGTCTGCGGACCGCAGACCGGTCACAGAGTGGGGCAGAATTTGCCCAGTTCCGGAGGCCATTGTGCGGCCCATTTTGTGGACTACAGAAGTATTATGCGGTTGCATATGCGACCACAAATCTGCAGCGGGGGGTCATTTATGGAAATTTTCTTATCCGATCCTATTTTGATATAAGGCCTTTGGGGGTCATTTTGAAGGCAAAAATCTAATATTTTTAGAGAGAAGTGAGAGTGTTCTATAGAGAGAAGGAAACACTAGGCTAATTGTTCATGAATCATTGCTCAAGACTTGGAGAATTATCAAGGAAAACTCACAAAGTCTTCATCTAAGAGGTAAGGTTCTAACCATTGTTCTTCAATTTCGAGTTTGGGCAGAAGATGGGAGGTTGGGAGTGTAATTCTTGGGTATGAGAGTTGTTATTTATGCATGCATGTAAATATAAGTATGGTGGGAAAGTAATTGAGCTATTTATGCATGCATGTAAATATAAGTATGGTGGGAAAGTAATTGAGCTCATATAAGTAAACTCTTGGAATTGAATCGGTTATGGAGTGAACGAAATCTTGTAGACGAACTTTGTGGTCAAATTTGCACACCTAGTGTTTGATGAAATGCCTAAATGAGGTGAACCCACGAATATCTTCCTAATTATTATTCAATTTTGTTATGTTTCTAAATAGATTGGGATTGCTAGAATTTTCGAAACATTGTAGTAATTTAAGAAAAGCTCAAAGCAAGGTATGTTGGCTAAATACCTCTCTTAGAATTGAATCCCACGGTATTCATGTAATTTATGTAAGTCTCAGGTTGTTCATTATAAATTTGGCTATTCCTAATAAGCTTGTGTTGAAAGATATATGTTCAATATGTATTCCAAATGCTTTTATCATGTTATGTTATCATTTGAGAATGTGTTAAAAGTAGGGGATGTGCATTAAAAATGTTTCGACTTCAAGTCAAGTTCAAACGAAGGTTATTATGCCAAATTTTGTGAAAAATCACTATGTACCTAAGACTCTTAATTTCTCATATGTGTACTAAAAACCTTGATTTGAAATGCCTTGTTGTTGATGATGATGATGATTGAAAGTGAAAAAGATGAGCATGAAATACTAAATACGACCGATGTGCCAAGAATGATTTTATAATTGTTCCCACTGGTGACAATGAAATGAAAAGATGTGAAAGAAGTATGAAATAAGATGATTGATAGAAAAGGGTGATGTCGATCCACACATCATTGTGGTGAGACGGCCTAGCCGATCGGGTCGTGATCGGATGCTATGCCGCATACATGGTGGTAATTGTGCTGGAAATTATAATTCAAATTGTGGTTGTGGTTGATGTTTCGGATGAGATAGCCTAGATAATCGTGTCATGATCGGACTCCTTGCTAAATGTACGGTAGTATTGGGAACGATGGCATATTGGTAATAAAGATCTCCCAACTTAAGATATGGAAATTTATTTGAACACTGTCTTGGTCCTAACTTGAGGTTTGATGTTGTTTGACGCTTCCACTGATATTATGATTGTTCTTTCTTGTATTATTAATCGTTCTATTGAGAGGGTGTTTTGTCATTCATACTAGTACTATTCCATATGTACTAACATCCCTTTTGCCGAGGGTGTTGCATCTTCAATGGATGCAGGTAGTTCCACAGCAGGAGACCTTGATCAGTGATAGCGGTACACCATCTTCACATCTGACTTGGTATGCCCCACTTCATTTTGGGGTCGTGTGTCTTTTGTTCCTTGTGTATTGTGTTTGAGGTACAGCCGGGGCTTGTTGCCGGCACTATCATAGTACTCTTTTGTATCTATTAGAGGCTCCGTAGATATAGTGAGGGTTGTATATTAGTGTTGGGGAAGTCAAACAAGTTATGTTGTGTTTGAATTACTTGTTCCACTTCAGACCATGAAAATGTGTGTAATTTGAGGCTTTAAAATGAAGTAACTTATGCTAATGAATTGGTATTGTTTACATGATCTCCTTATTGTCTAATTAACTAAAGTATGTATTCTATTTGTCACGACCCAAAATCCATTAAAGGTCGTGATGGCGCCGGACAGCGATGTCAGGCCAGCCAACAATAAATACTCAATTTGGTTCCCGTTTTTAATATTTTGAAATTATATTTTTTCTTTAATTAAATAGTAAAAGATGGAGTTTACAAAATACATAATAATATCTTTAAAAATTCCAATACAGGGCAACCCATAATCATCCCAAAACCCGATGTCACAAGTGCATGAGCATTAACTAGGAATGTAAAATAAAATACAACAGCTGTCCGGAATACAAATTGGGCAGGAAAAATGTAAGTACTCTGAAGGAGACTCTGTTGGCTGCGGAGCGTCGTATAGAATGCAGCTCACCTAAGTCCCTGCCATAATCGTGCCTCTGCACCCACAAGGGCGCTAAACATATATGTACCTGCACAAAAAATGTGCAGCAAGTGTAGCATGAGTACGTAAATCAACGCGTACCCAGTAAGTATCCCGCCTAACCTCGAAGAAGTAGTGACGAGGGGTCGACTTGGACACTTATTATGGGTTATAATTAATATACCAATGATATGATGAATTATGAATTTTACGAGGCAACGGTAAACACAATAACATGAGGCAGGTAAATACTTACCTTGTTAATAAGGGATTTCCAAATTTATTTTCATCTTTTAACAATTCATATCTGCGGCCAATGAGGCCATATCAATTATCAATAATTCCAAAACAATCAATTAAGTCATGCGCAAATCATGCCGAGGTTGTACGGCCCGATCCAACATAATATTAAACTGTGCACTGTCGGAGGGTCGAATGCCGTGAACCATAGATGCAACAATTTAATCTACCGAGGCGTTCGGCCCGTTACACAAAAGATAAACACATTCAGACAACCAAATCAAGGATTTATTTAGGTTTGATGTTTAAAGAATATCAATTCTCATTAACGGTCAAGTGACCCGTCCAAAACCGAAGTAGGTGAAGTCTAACCCTTTTGAAATTCCTTTATCAAGTTCCAATCTGTTTTAAACCTTTAAATTAACAAGTAGGATGCAAGCATTGCAAGTATAACGTGATTTGGGTCCTAGACTACTCGGACATAAGCATAATAGTAGTTACGCACGGACTATCATCACCTCGTACGTATGTAGCTCCCACAAATAGAAGCACATATTGAATTATTTCACCTATGGGGTAAATTCCCTCTTACAATGTTAGAAAAGAGATTTACCTCGCTCCGAAGTTCCATAACCGGCTCCCAAGCCATTCAATCAACTCAAATCGTTGCCCAACGCTCCAAAACTAGTCAATAAATGAGCAAATCCATAAATATATACTCTAATACTCATTATGATCCAATTTATAACAATTTCTAACTCCGCTCGAAATGTCGATAAAAATCACCCTCGGGCCCACATGCCCGGATTCCGAAATTTTTCAAATATAACTATTACCCATAACCTCACGAACTCAAATATTTAATTTATTTCCAATTTCATGCCCAAATTCGTGGTCAAAATCCAAAAATACCAATTTCTAGATTTTTCTTCAAAATCCCAAATTTCTACCAAATTTCCATGCTTGAATCCACATAAAAACAATGTATTTGACTCAAAATAGGTGGGAGTTACTTACATCATAATATATGATGAAATCCCCTCTTCATAAGCTCCAAAATAGCCCAACCAAAATGAAAGATGGGTGAAATGAACCCAAACCTCGCTTAAAAGCATTCTGCCCAGCCCGACTTTTGCACCTGCGGCCTCTTCGTCGCATCTGCGGTCTCGCAGGTATGGACATACCCTCGCACATGTGCTCCCAGACTCTTCTCTCACTCTCACACCTGCGACGCACCTCCGCATCTGCGACCTCACAGGTGCGGACAACCTTTCGCACCTGCGGTCACTTCCCAGCTTCGCCCAAACCGCACCTGCGGCCCTTATTGCGCAGGTGCGATCACACTAGATATCAGCTGCCTCGTCTTTTCTTCCAAGTCCAAACTGGATCCGCTAACCACCCGGAATCAACTCGAGGCCCTCGGGACGTCAACCAATTATACCAATATGTCCCAAAATACATTACGAACTTAGTCGAGCCTTTAAATCACATCCAACAACATCAAAACTACGAATCACCCTCCAATTCAAACTCAATGAACTTTAGAACTTCAAACTCCTACAATTGATGCCGAAACCTACCAAATCACGTCCGATTGATCTCAAATTTTGCACACAAGTCATAATTGGCATTACAGACCTATTCCAACTTTCAGAATTGGAATGCGCCACCAACATCAAAAAATCCACTCCCGATCAAACTCTCCAAAAACCTTCAAATTTTTAACTTTTACCAAATAACCCTAAATGACCTACGGACCTCCAAATCCACTTTCGGACGCGCTCCCAGTACCGGAATCACCATACGCAGCTATTCCCAGTAAAGAATCCCAAACGGACATTGATCACATTGAAATGCACTTCAACTCAAATTAATAAAATTCTTCCAAAATACCAACTTCCATAATAGGAGCTGAAACGCTCCCGGGTCATCCAAAACTCGATCCGAACACATGCCCAAGTCTAAAATCATCATACGAACCTGTTAGAACCTTCAAATCCCGATTCTGAGGTCATTCACTCAAAAATCACACCTTAGTCACCCTTTCCAACTTAAAGCTTCCGAAATGAGAATTTTCTTTCCAAATCAACTAAGAACATCCCGAAATTAAATTTCGACCACGGTACAAGTCGTAATACCTAAAGTGAAGTTGCTCGGGGCCTCAAACTGCCAAACGACACACTAGAACTCAAAATGATGGGTCGGGTCGTTACACTTTTTATCCATAAGTGAGTTTGGGTAGAAAGTATCTAACAACCTTGCTTGACCAGGTTCACTCGGTTGAGCGCCGGTTGAGCTCCCCGAGTTCGGGGCGTGATATACAGGCATCTCAGTACCAATCCGCAAGACTCTACTAAACCTGTTCATGACTCGTGACACCTATGTAACCTAGTGCTCTGATAACAACTTGTCACAACCCAAAATTCCAACCTGTCCTGATGGCGCCTAACACATCTGCTAGGCAAGACAAAAATCACATAACAACTAAGCATTTGGAACTAAAACATGATTTAATAAGTCAACAACAGAAAATCTCATATATAACGGATAAAAACAATTGTTACTCAATTACAACAATCCCAAAATCCTGGTGTCATTGAGTAAATGAGCTACTAAGTGTCAACATAGTCCGAAACTCTTGTACAACTTTCTGAGAAAATAGAACAGTACAGAAATAAAATGAAAGG